>NC_086341.1:46310288-46610288 GCF_032445375.1 Bacillus rossius redtenbacheri | reverse complement strand
TTTGAACATACGCCCTTGCTAGCTTGCGCTGCATGTCATAAAGAAGACCCTAAGAATGGAGAAAGAAACATGAATAGAAAACAAGCCAAAAATCACCCGACGTAAAAAACTTTTAATGTTAAGGCAGCTCAGAGTATTCAGTGAAAAGGAATCAAGTCAGAACAATATTACAGCTCAGACGAACACCGTGGTCTTACAATGACGAGACAGATGCAACAAAAACAGTTGCAAGCTAGCATTGGCGTATGTCCAAAATAATGATTTGAATCAATCTTTCCCTTCGCAAGAATCGTGCAAAGAACGGTCTGTCGTCGTAACGGTTTGTTGGTGAAATGACTTGTCGGACTACTGCCGCGGTGCCGACTCGAACTACCAGGCGGACTTGGTTCGGTTGGAGTTCACGTGACACAGAGGCTCGTGGGAACGAGATCTGCGAAACTCAGGTAGTCGGCCGTTTTGACCTTTTTTTTTCTATTGTTCGACGCGACTTCTTAGAAAACAAATAATACAACGTGGAAGTCTGATCTGTGTACTTTTTTTTTAAAAAAAAGCAACTGGTTTGTCTGAACAGGCAGGTATGAAAAATAATTACTTTTGGCCAGCCAGATTATAAAAATATCACACTGTGCGACGACGCTCGAAGCATCCAGAACAACGGCGCTCGTTCACGCCACTCCAAGCGATGGCCTCAGTAAATCCCCAGGCCGCTAAGGGATGGACGACAGCCCCGGGGAAGGAGAGCTCGGGGGCAAGGGGGCGGCGAGGCCGGGCCGCTATAATTTCGGAAGGTATGCTCGCGTGACGTCAGTTGCCGTGCGGGGCCACCTGGTCACTCAGGTATCCGGCGCGTGTCGCGGCCTTGCCCTACACGTTCGTAACAATATTAACAAATTAAACATGTTATTTGTAGAGACCTGTAAAATTCGCGATTTCAAATCCCTAAAGGATAGACTCCATGATCCTCTATGCACTCGTGCAAATTACATCTGCTGATTGGTTACCGACTCGCAACACCTGTTGACTGGAATGATCGTGATTCGCTAATTCTTCTGTTAAAGATTTTTCATTGGCCCAGAGTCCTTCAGATAAACTGTGGCCCAATCACTGAAGCAAAATAATGTCAAAAGTATTTGGACTCTATCCTATCGCGAAATGAATCCGCGAATTTTACAGGTCTCTAGTTATTTGTTATATATCTAATCCAGCCCAGTAATGTAACCATAGCCAGTCAATAAGAAAACAGTAGGCATAAACACAATTTAAATTATAACTAACACATGTCAGAATGCAATGCTTACGATCTATTTAATTTGAATACACTTTGACAAATTGAAAGTACCTGTCATGTTCCTTGGTACTATATCCAAGTACTCATAGTACTCTTCGCTAGGCAGTACTTCGGTTTGCAGGTACAAACCTCCAGGACTAACATTTGATCGGCTCTTGTTGTAGTTACTATAAGCTGGTGAATCTGCAAGGAAACAATTGCGAAATTAAACACAAGATATGGAAAAAAAATTTCTTCTTGTGCTAAACGTAGTTTATTTTAACATTAATTTTAGGTTTCATCAATAAACTCTAATTTCCAGCATAGATGAAGAGGATGGCATGTGAATATAAGATGGTGGCCGAACACAGAGAGCTCATGCAAACGAAAAGTGAATCAAGATGGTGGATTTAAAATGGAGAAAAAATATGGTGGATTCGAGATGGATGATGAGTTCAAGGCAAAAGTTTAAGTTTACAGGTGAAGCTGAAACTCGAGATGGAAACAGCAGCAGAGCACCAAGAAGAATATATTTTCGAGACATTCGGGAATGTTATTCTACTTTATTCAGTAACTATAAAGTTTATGATTTTAGGGATTTGCATAAATATTCTAAAAAATTAATTGTTTTAAAGTTTTATACATCTTAAATGACCTTTTTAGGGGCATATTACGAAGGGGGAAAAAATACGGGCAAAAATTGATAATTTTGAAAATTAGTATTAGATTATTATTTCATTTATATAAGTCTAATTTAGTAATCGTACAGTCATATCGCTTATAAAGTCGATAATATTTTAAATAATTAATTCTCATTATATTTGGTTTTAAGTAATATTTCATAGAAAGTTATAAATAAATTAGTCCAGGCGAAACCTTACAAATTAATATTTGATTTCAAAATTGTATACTAATTATATTTTATGGATAAAATTTATTTTATTTTAGGGGTATGTTTATTTAAAACGGATGTATAAAAGTTTTAATTTTAAAAATTAAGGAACAAAAATTTTGGTTTTTAAAAACTTATACTTGAAAATAAATATTAAAATATTTTAATGACGATACTATACTAAAAGAAATATTTGGTTTTACCTAAAACTAATTTGTGTTCTAAATTTACAAGCCTTTATTTCCGAGAAGAAAATATTTTTTTAAGTATTTTCGTTTTATTTTATTTTCCCTTGTTAAGAATGTGTTGCATTCTTTATTCAGTAAATGTGATTTTATAAAACTATCAATTGTATTTTCTGCCACTTCGAAATCTATTTTGCTGTATACAGTCAAAATATTAGTGACGAATAGTAGTATGTAAATGGGGCTCCTGAAACTGGCTTCTGGCTGTGGTGCTTGGTGCCGACCGCCATCTTGGATTGTGACGTCACAGCGGCCATCTTGGATGACCTTGACCTTGACCTTTGACCTTGACCTGGAATTTGATCCTCAAAAATCGCCAAAAATGACCAAAATTGGGCAAAAATTGCCCAAAATTCCTCAAAAATCGCCAAAATTTCAATTTTTTTGAAAAAAATTTCCGCCAAAAAATCTCAAATAATTCCACAGATCAAAAATTAGGATTTCGAAAATCATCAAAAGTCGCTTTGCCCTAGAAAAAACGAAAACTCCTAAAAGCGGCTTAAAACTCCTAAGAGCTAGCCGCTTATAAGCCGCCGACCTTGAAAATAAGGATGTCATGGCAGCCATATTGGATGATGATGTCACCGTTGCAAATTTTGTTACGCCCGCCATCTTTAAATTTTTTATTTATTATCCGATTTTAATGAAATTTTTTTTAAAATTTATAAAAAAATTTAAATAATATAAATTTAATAAAATATTTATAAAAAACATACTTTTTAGACACGGAGTTCGGAGTCCTCGGTTCGAACCCGAAGAGTGCAAAAAAAAATTTAAAATGGCTACCGATCCTTCCCTCTCAGTGGACGCAGGCAGACTGACCCCCACCACTTATGTCAAAGTATACATATCTTCACCTAGTATGACGTCATGTCCGCCATCTTGAAATTTGGACGCCATCTTGAAAATCTTTATTTATTATCCGATTTTAATGAAAAAAACTCCAAAATTCATCAAAAAATTAACGTATTTGAATTCTGTTTGATTATATCGATGTACGTCCTTGGTTCGATTCCCGGCGAGAGTAAACGGTTGATCCTTCCTCCATGAAAGCTACCTAGACTGATCTACCACCTCCAGTACCAAGGTATATATCATCAACTGGTATGATATCATGTCCGCCATCTTGTATTCATCCGCTGGAGACCGTCATCTTTTTTTCATCTGCTAGAGTGTGTCGATACCATGTAGTATAATTTTATGTTCACCATACCTTTGTCCTCAACTGTTGACATTGAACTTTGACCTTGACCATGAACTTTGACCTTGACCTTGAAATTTGACCTTGAACTTTGACCTTGACCTTGAACTTTGACCTTGACCTTGAAATTTGACCGTGACATTGAAATTTGACTTTGTCCTTGAAATTTGACTTTGTCCTTGTCGACCATCATGGATCCGACATTTTATGTTCAGTACATGCTACCAGGAGCGACCACCTGCTGGAGTACACCATCTTGTGCATGTACTCGTATTATAGAGTACATTTCCATCTGGTTAATTTTATTCTAACCCGCTACAGTGCAGTAATCATTTATTACCGAGGTGCCCCCGCCATCTTGAAATTCGACCGCCATCTTGAAATCATGTAATAATGTAGCTAGAAAAGCGGGAAAAAATCCAAAATTCATTAAATAAATCACTCATTAACTTACATATTGATTCGATCCGCTCCCGTCCTTGGTTCGATACCCGATCGATGCAATAATGTTTAATTTTATGAAAAAATAATAATTTCCATATACCATGTTCATCATTCTTAAAGAGACTTTAAAACCTCTACTAACATCATCCTATCAGACATCAAGACCACCATATTGGAAATTCATAATTGTAATGTTAGAGATTCGTGAAAAAGTTCAAAATTCATTAAATAAATTTGTAATCTATATACTGATTGATTAAATCGACTAAGGTCCTTGGTTCGATCCTTGGCCGATACAAATCAACTTTAATTTTAAAAAAGTACCAGAAAAGTGTAAGGTTCGAGAAATAAAACACCTCAAAGTCTTTTACAAACATAATATTTATTACACAATTTCTATCCTACTACAGAATCACTTGCGAAAGCCAGCAATCTTATAAACATTTAGCCCTGCATAGACGTGCATCGACTACTTCTTAGCTCCAAATGGCTACAAATGCTTCAAAAGGCTCCAAATGCTCCAACAGCTCCAAAAAAAGGCTCCAAATGCTCCAATAACCACCAAATGCTTAACACAGCTCCAAATGGCTCCAAATGCTCCAAACGGCCTCCAAATGCTTGACAGCCTCCAAATGCTTGACTGCTCCAAACGGCTCCAAATGCTCCAAATGTCTCCAAATTGCTTCAAATGCTCCAAACGGCTCCAAATGCTCCAAATTGCTCCAAATGTTCCAAACGGCTCCAAATGCTCCAAATGCTCCAAACAGCTCCAAATGCTCCAAACGGCTCCAAATGCTCCAAATGTCTCCAAATGCTCCAAACGGCTCCAAATGCTCCAAATGTCTCCAAAAGGCTCCAAATGCTCCAAACGGCTCCAAATTGCTCCAAATGCTCCAAACGGCTCCAAATGCTCCAAATTGCTCCAAATGCTCCAAACTGCTCCAAATGCTCCAAACGGCTCCAAATGTCTCCAAAAGGCTCCAAATGCTTCAAAAGGCTCCAATTGCTCCAAACGGCCTCCAAATGCTCCAAATGGCTCCAAATGCTCCAAATGGCTCCAAATGCTCCAAATGGCTCCAACAGCTCCAAAAGGCTCCAAATGCTTCAAAAGGCTCCAATTGTTCCAAGAGCTCCATCTTCAATTGATTCCAACTGATTCCAATTACTTTTCTTATCGAACTTGGCATGGTTACTAACATGTCTTTATTAGTATACATTTTGACTGGCAGTGGTAACGTATTTTGCACCTTTAAGTTATAAGTTTTATTTAGAAATCAGATTTCGATAAATGGTAGATACCATTTGGAAAGAAAATATATTAATTTATCTTCAAGTTTATACACATTTAATTTAAGCCATTATTGTATGTAGCCAGCTTCCCTCAGTTCTTTGAGTATGAAGGATATTTCTTTAATGTTCGAATAGTTTCCTGCACAAAGCGATCCATGTAGTAGTCGTAGCCTGTCAACCAATATGTTAGGATCTTCCCATGAGGTATAATCAAACTCTTCTGCTGCGTTCATCATCCTTGCATGTTTATAATAAATATTATTATCTCTGGTGTCTATCGTTTTAACACCAACCTCAAGGTCACTTTCGTCATCGTGACAGTGATTATCACAAGCTTGATCAGGATAATTTATTTTATTACGACGTTTCCATCGTTTTGGTCTCAAACCACCATCACAGTCTTCGCTCTTGCATGCTTTTGGTGCTTCAGCACAGTACTCAATCATGTCAGCCTTAGATGTGTCAGCACAGTCTTCGTTCACGCCAGCTTCTGATGTGTCACCACAGTCTTCAATCATGTCAGCACCACAAAATTGATCAGGATAATTTATTTTATTACGTCGTTTCCATCGTTTTGGTCTCAGACCACCATCACAGTCTTCGATCTTACCTGCTTTTGGTGCTTTAGCACAGTACTCAATCATGTCAGCCTCAGATGTGTCACCACAATCTTCAATCATGCACGCTTCAGATGATTCATCATAGTCTTCGACCTTGTAAGCTTCAGATGGTTCTCCATCTTTCTCATTTTCATGGAGACGACTAGATATTGGAGTAAATATATTTTCATTTCTAATGTGGTTACAACTTCCTTCGTTTGTTTTAGATTTTAAATTATTATCTTGATCTAGATCAGTAATTTTAGCATTAGCTTTTTCGCCTTCGTTCCTCTTCCGCGATGTTGTAGCCCAGTCTTCGTTATCTTTATTCATCTTAATTGTACAGGTCTTGTAATGTCTATCCAAGTAATATCTTCTACCAAAGGATTTCTGACACTGACTGCAATGAAATGGTTTTTGACAAGGACCCAAATTACACTCGCTTCTCTCATGTCGTTTAGCATTCTTTCTCAAGGTAAACACCTTGCTACAGTATCTACAGTGATGACAGCTTCAGATCCTAAATCGGAATTCATATTAGTTACCGAGACTAATGCCAGATGCAAACTAAGAGTTTTAAATTAGATATATTACTTAAATAGAATTTTTTAATTATTTCATCAGCGAGAATTAATTTATCTCATTCAAAGGTACTTTTTGCAAGTAGTTCTGCTTTTCAACAACAGATGTCGCCACATGTTACTTGCAGGTAAATAATATTTAGTTCTTTTATGCGGGATGCGGGATGCTCACTAACGATCGAAATAGAACGATGGCTTCGCTAGACTCCAAGGAGAAGGAAGTTCGTCCATCCTGTTAGTGCTTCTTAGATTTCTCAGAAATTATTTGACTGAGTAATGATAATTTTTTTTTTTTTTAATTTCCGCCTGATAAAAATATTACAAGTAATGATTGAGTAGCAGAAGTTCACTAATTATATGCAACCTTGAATAAAAAATGACATGCTTCATTAAGTAAAAAAATCCTTCATGCAGAGATAAATTCCTCATCAGTAACCAGAAGCACTCGGAGAAAACCATCAGATGTATAGTCAGGAATAATCAGAAGCACCCAGTGAAAACCATCAAAATATTGTCAAGAATAATCAGGAGCACACGGAGAAATCCATCAAAATATTGTCAAGAATAATCAGGAGCACACGGAGAAATCCACCATAATACTGTCAAGAATAAACGGGAGCACACGGAGAAAACCGCCATAATATTGACAAGAATAATCGGAAGCACACGGAGAAAACCGCCACAAGTTTTCTTTGATATCATAAAATTTCAGGAAAAAATAATAAAAAATAAAAATAAATTAATAAAAAATTTAAAAAAATAAAATAAAAAATACATAAACAGATTCTGCTAGCTTGTGAACTTCTCATTGTTGAGCAAAGATATAGTTCTAGTACAAGCCAGAATTTTATGTATTTTTTATTTTATTTTTTTAAATTTTTTATTAATTTATTTTTATTTTTTATTATTTTTTCCTGAAATTTTATGATATCAAAGAAAACTTGTGGCGGTTTTCTCCGTGTGCTTCCGATTATTCTTGTCAATATTATGGCGGTTTTCTCCGTGTGCTCCCGTTTATTCTTGACAGTATTATGGTGGATTTCTCCGTGTGCTCCTGATTATTCTTGACAATATTTTGATGGATTTCTCCGTGTGCTCCTGATTATTCTTGACAATATTTTGATGGTTTTCACTGGGTGCTTCTGATTATTCCTGACTATACATCTGATGGTTTTCTCCGAGTGCTTCTGGTTACTGATGAGGAATTTATCTCTGCATGAAGGATTTTTTTACTTAATGAAGCATGTCATTTTTTATTCAAGGTTGCATATAATTAGTGAACTTCTGCTACTCAATCATTACTTGTAATATTTTTATCAGGCGGAAATTAAAAAAAAAAAAAATTATCATTACTCAGTCAAATAATTTCTGAGAAATCTAAGAAGCACTAACAGGATGGACGAACTTCCTTCTCCTTGGAGTCTAGCGAAGCCATCGTTCTATTTCGATCGTTAGTGAGCATCCCGCATCCCGCATAAAAGAACTAAATATTATTTACCTGCAAGTAACATGTGGCGACATCTGTTGTTGAAAAGCAGAACTACTTGCAAAAAGTACCTTTGAATGAGATAAATTAATTCTCGCTGATGAAATAATTAAAAAATTCTATTTAAGTAATATATCTAATTTAAAACTCTTAGTTTGCATCTGGCATTAGTCTCGGTAACTAATATGAATTCCGATTTAGGATCTGACGCTGTATCGAAACGTCATCACTGTAGATACTGTAGCAAGGTGTTTACCTTGAGAAAGAATGCTAAACGACATGAGAGAAGCGAGTGTAATTTGGGTCCTTGTCAAAAACCATTTCATTGCAGTCAGTGTCAGAAATCCTTTGGTAGAAGATATAACTTGAATAGACATTACAAGACCTGTACAATTAAGATGAATAAAGATAACGAAGACTGGGCTACAACATCGCGGAAGAGGAACGAAGGCGAAAAAGCTAATGCTAAAATTACTGATCTAGATCAAGATAATAATTTAAAATCTAAAACAAACGAAGGAAGTTGTAACCACATTAGAAATGAAAATATATTTACTCCAATATCTAGTCGTCTCCATGAAAATGAGAAAGATGGAGAACCATCTGAAGCTTACAAGGTCGAAGACTATGATGAATCATCTGAAGCGTGCATGATTGAAGATTGTGGTGACACATCTGAGGCTGACATGATTGAGTACTGTGCTGAAGCACCAAAAGCAGGTAAGATCGAAGACTGTGATGGCGGTCTGAGACCAAAACGATGGAAACGACGTAATAAAATAAATTATCCTGATCAAGTTTGTGGTGCTGACATGATTGAAGACTGTGGTGACACATCAGAAGCTGGCGTGAACGAAGACTGTGCTGACACATCTAAGGCTGACATGATTGAGTACTGTGCTGAAGCACCAAAAGCATGCAAGAGCGAAGACTGTGATGGTGGTTTGAGACCAAAACGATGGAAACGTCGTAATAAAATAAATTATCCTGATCAAGCTTGTGATAATCACTGTCACGATGACGAAAGTGACCTTGAGGTTGGTGTTAAAACGATAGACACCAGAGATAATAATATTTATTATAAACATGCAAGGATGATGAACGCAGCAGAAGAGTTTGATTATACCTCATGGGAAGATCCTAACATATTGGTTGACAGGCTACGACTACTACATGGATCGCTTTGTGCAGGAAACTATTCGAACATTAAAGAAATATCCTTCATACTCAAAGAACTGAGGGAAGCTGGCTACATACAATAATGGCTTAAATTAAATGTGTATAAACTTGAAGATAAATTAATATATTTTCTTTCCAAATGGTATCTACCATTTATCGAAATCTGATTTCTAAATAAAACTTATAACTTAAAGGTGCAAAATACGTTACCACTGCCAGTCAAAATGTATACTAATAAAGACATGTTAGTAACCATGCCAAGTTCGATAAGAAAAGTAATTGGAATCAGTTGGAATCAATTGAAGATGGAGCTCTTGGAACAATTGGAGCCTTTTGAAGCATTTGGAGCCTTTTGGAGCTGTTGGAGCCATTTGGAGCATTTGGAGCCATTTGGAGCATTTGGAGCCATTTGGAGCATTTGGAGGCCGTTTGGAGCAATTGGAGCCTTTTGAAGCATTTGGAGCCTTTTGGAGACATTTGGAGCATTTGGAGCTGTTTGGAGCATTTGGAGCCTTTTGGAGACATTTGGAGCCGTTTGGAGCATTTGGAGCCGTTTGGAGCATTTGGAGCAATTTGGAGCATTTGGAGCCGTTTGGAGCATTTGGAGCAATTTGGAGCCGTTTGGAGCATTTGGAGCCTTTTGGAGACATTTGGAGCATTTGGAGCCATTTGGAGCATTTGGAGACTTTTGGAGCTTTTGGAGCCGTTTGGAGCATTTGGAGCTGTTTGGAGCATTTGGAGCATTTGGAGCCGTTTGGAACATTTGGAGCAATTTGGAGCATTTGGAGCCGTTTGGAGCATTTGAAGCAATTTGGAGACATTTGGAGCATTTGGAGCCGTTTGGAGCAGTCAAGCATTTGGAGGCTGTCAAGCATTTGGAGGCCGTTTGGAGCATTTGGAGCCATTTGGAGCTGTGTTAAGCATTTGGTGGTTATTGGAGCATTTGGAGCCTTTTTTTGGAGCTGTTGGAGCATTTGGAGCCTTTTGAAGCATTTGTAGCCATTTGGAGCTAAGAAGTAGTCGATGCACGTCTATGCAGGGCTAAATGTTTATAAGATTGCTGGCTTTCGCAAGTGATTCTGTAGTAGGATAGAAATTGTGTAATAAATATTATGTTTGTAAAAGACTTTGAGGTGTTTTATTTCTCGAACCTTACACTTTTCTGGTACTTTTTTAAAATTAAAGTTGATTTGTATCGGCCAAGGATCGAACCAAGGACCTTAGTCGATTTAATCAATCAGTATATAGATTACAAATTTATTTAATGAATTTTGAACTTTTTCACGAATCTCTAACATTACAATTATGAATTTCCAATATGGTGGTCTTGATGTCTGATAGGATGATGTTAGTAGAGGTTTTAAAGTCTCTTTAAGAATGATGAACATGGTATATTGAAATTATTATTTTTTCATAAAATTAAACATTATTGCATCGATCGGGTATCGAACCAAGGACGGGAGCGGATCGAATCAATATGTAAGTTAATGAGTGATTTATTTAATGAATTTTGGATTTTTTCCCGCTTTTCTAGCTACATTATTACATGATTTCAAGATGGCGGTCGAATTTCAAGATGGCGGGGGCACCTCGGTAATAAATGATTACTGCACTGTAGCGGGTTAGAATAAAATTAACCAGATGGAAATGTACTCTATAATACGAGTACATGCACAAGATGGTGTACTCCAGCAGGTGGTCGCTCCTGGTAGCATGTACTGAACATAAAATGTCGGATCCATGATGGTCGACAAGGACAAAGTCAAATTTCAAGGACAAAGTCAAATTTCAATGTCACGGTCAAATTTCAAGGTCAAGGTCAAAGTTCAAGGTCAAGGTCAAAGTTCAAGGTCAAATTTCAAGGTCAAGGTCAAAGTTCATGGTCAAGGTCAAAGTTCAATGTCAACAGTTGAGGACAAAGGTATGGTGAACATAAAATTATACTACATGGTATCGACACACTCTAGCAGATGAAAAAAAGATGACGGTCTCCAGCGGATGAATACAAGATGGCGGACATGATATCATACCAGTTGATGATATATACCTTGGTACTGGAGGTGGTAGATCAGTCTAGGTAGCTTTCATGGAGGAAGGATCAACCGTTTACTCTCGCCGGGAATCGAACCAAGGACGTACATCGATATAATCAAACAGAATTCAAATACGTTAATTTTTTGATGAATTTTGGAGTTTTTTTCATTAAAATCGGATAATAAATAAAGATTTTCAAGATGGCGTCCAAATTTCAAGATGGCGGACATGACGTCATACTAGGTGAAGATATGTATACTTTGACATAAGTGGTGGGGGTCAGTCTGCCTGCGTCCACTGAGAGGGAAGGATCGGTAGCCATTTTTAATTTTTTTTTTGCACTCTTCGGGTTCGAACCGAGGACTCCGAACTCCGTGTCTAAAAAGTATGTTTTTTATAAATATTTTATTAAATTTATATTATTTAAATTTTTTTATAAATTTTAAAAAAAATTTCATTAAAATCGGATAATAAATAAAAAATTTAAAGATGGCGGGCGTAACAAAATTTGCAACGGTGACATCATCATCCAATATGGCTGCCATGACATCCTTATTTTCAAGGTCGGCGGCTTATAAGCGGCTAGCTCTTAGGAGTTTTAAGCCGCTTTTAGGAGTTTTCGTTTTTTCTAGGGCAAAGCGACTTTTGAGGATTTTCGAAATCCTAATTTTTGAACTGTGGAATTATTTGAGATTTTTTGGCGGAAATTTTTTTCAAAAAAATTGAAATTTTGGCGATTTTTGAGGAATTTTGGGCAATTTTTGCCCAATTTTGGTCATTTTTGGCGATTTTTGAGGATCAAATTCCAGGTCAAGGTCAAAGGTCAAGGTCATCCAAGATGGCCGCTGTGACGTCACAATCCAAGATGGCGGTCGGCACCAAGCACCACAGCCAGAAGCCAGTTTCAGGAGCCCCATTTACATACTACTACGAATTCGATCTATATTTATAAATTTCAACAAAAATTACCAAGAATCTCACAAACTATTGTTCTTAAATATCTTTTAAGCCATCATCATTGGCTGAATAGACCACTAAAATATAATATTGTTTAGGTAAAAATTAATAATCTTTTGATAACCTAATGGAAAACTTTAAGCTTGAAATAAACCAATTAAAAGTAAAATCCTTAGGAAGTTTTGAATTAATTTATTCTATTAATAAAACTATTCTAGTTTTAAAAAAAAAAGTCTGTATTTTGGATAGAATTGGGAAAAAATTTTGAAAACTGTTTTTTTATATAACTCAAAAATAAACTCTTTAAATTGTTGTCTATTTGTCTGTCTGTTTGTTCTGGTATCATACTAAAACTACTGGACGTATTTTGATGAAACATTTTATTAGTAAGATCCTTGACTATCTTAAACACTAGACTATAAATAATTACGAAATTCCGTTTTTAAGGGGGTAGACGAGGTTAAATATATGTTTGTTTTTTTAATAACTAACAATATCTCTGAATCCAACCAAGCAATATAACAGATATAAGGAATCAATAATAATCACGCCAAAATTATACTAATTCCTATGAAATTCCAGAGTCTTCTAGAGTTAGAGGTAATTTAGTGAGCATAAGCCACATGCGTACTAGATTTACGTACTGTGATGTTCCAATTTTTTAAATTTCAACAATTAAGTAAATGAAAAAGAAAACGTTTAATGTTATTAAAACCTTTTATTTCCGAAGCTGATAAAGCGGAACTTATTTATATGTACGAATAAGAAACATCACAAAACTAACATTGATCTTAGTACTATTGCGAAATTCCACTCAAATGTGTATAAGAGGGACAAGTTTGGTTCAAAGAAAGAAAGTTCATACCTCCAAGTCTAATAAAATGAGATGAAATAAACTAAAAATATACAACATGCACGTAGATTTACGAAACGTAATTTATTTATTATTGAAGTCAACCATGAACGGTATGAAAAAGCGTACATATGTTTCGTTTTATTATAAAAAAATCCTTTCTCCGAAGCAAATTGAGCGGTATTGTCGTCAGGCATGCTCGGCAAGATAAACAACCTTGCAAATGGCATGACTAAGAAGTCGCATTAGCATTTTAAAGTGTTTCTTCATGCACGCTAAACTAAACAAAAGAGACATCTTATAGTTTGGTTTTAATCATGGTATCTCGTATCTTAAGATGTTTATTTTAGACACTAAATAAAGTAATGTACCATATGTATCTATTGATAACATATCAAGTTAATGGAGTAAATTCCAGTAGCATTAAACAGCGATGTTAAAAATCATTCAAGTCGTAATTGTCGCAAACAGGGTAAATTTAAAACTTTTTCAAATCACAAACAATTAATAAATCAGTTAATAATGGCAACAAGTTTGATAATTAAATGTTTTGAACACCAAAACAAAACAAGTAAACTGTTTCTGAAATTTATATCTTATTGTTAGATTATATATATTTGCATTAAATATTCCAGTATAAATATTATCTTTCCAAGGATAATAAAGCTGTGACTAAGGTATTTATAAAAAAAGTTTATTTATAAAGCATAAAAATAAAATAATGGTGAATACTACATTAATCTTGGGAGATATTTTATTAACTCCTTTTTTACCCCCTTAGTTCTCAAACTTCGAAAAATTTAATTACACAACACGTAACTATTTATGCATACAACTAACTCATGGCATGTTTATTATCTTCCCATTTAGGATATTTCTAGAAATTAAACCTACAACATTTTCACTCACCATTGAGTGAAATTTTGGAAACAGCGCACAAGTCTTCGTAATCATCACAATTGCGCGACCTTTTACACCCATGATATAACAATGAGTCAATATCTGTTGAAAATATTTGTAGCACTACAACAAATACAAAAGAGTTATCGAGTTAAAACTTTACAAATAGCCCTTAAGGGAAAGTAATGACCAAAAAAAACGAAAAGCTAATGTGAGTTAGTTTTTCAATACTCGCCAGAGATGTGTAACATCTAACCGCAGAAAATAGCAAACTCGTGTGTTCTCGTGTTGCAAACACACTTATTCAATACGAAACTCGGACACGAAATTTAACGCAGAATTCTTTAAAATAATGCCGATAATTAACCTACATAAAAATTTACGCAGATTTGGTTTTCAGCTAAATTTCTGGACGCAAAAAGGCTCGAAGATTTCACACCCGCCTCTAGAATTCGTTGCCGAAGCAGATACTTTGACTGTCTAATCATTCGATTTGCAAACCGAGATTTTAAACTTTATAATTAAACGGCTACGATTAAAAGTGAAAAAGATTTGAAAAAAATATATATTAAATCCCGGATTTGGACCTGATTTTCGACAAGAAATATTTTACTAAGATACTTTTGCCATTATTTTTGAATTGACTAAACAGTTGATACTTTAAAATTTCCCTTTGGCTTTGTGAACTGTGTTTCGCGCCATCCGCCACAGATGGCGGCACCGTGGTTGTTACTGACTTCCGTTCCTTGACTTCCGTCGCGTTCACAAAGTTACTCCTGCTATAAACGCCGTATGCCGAGAGCTAAGATGCGCATCAAAAACTTCTTCGTGACGTGAAACCGAGTCCGAGCACAATGTAGCGCTTGGTAGCGCTGGGGTGGTGGAAGGTGCAGCATACCAACGCCACGTGGCGTAGTGCCTTCATGTCAGGGCAACTGCGGTGGCATGCCGTTGCCTTCCGCTGTGCCAGAGCGAAAGGACAGAGCAATTACCCAGTCCCAGGAAACCAGGAAAGGCGTTTTCCAAAAGTTAAAATTCCCCCGACACATTTGGGCTCGCCGGCCAGTTACAGAGCCGACAACTCTGACAATCTTGGATGCCGACATCTTTTGTTTCTGTCGTTTGCTCCTAGAGAGCGCCCGCAATACACTGTCTCGTGCACGTAAGGTCGATGTTCCATTATCTGCCAATGTTGTTGTGTTCCTTATCGACATATTAAATTCAATATTTTTTTTACACAAAATACATTATAATTTAGGTGATTCGGACCAACAAAGCGAGAACAGCTCTTATTGGTCAATTACTGTTACCAATGTGAGCCATGTCTGATTTTCGCATATAATACGTACATAATTATACAGTAAATATAAACACATAAACCGACCTTTGACAACACAGTGAAAAACATACGTACCCAACAATGATACTTGACATGCAATACGGACGACGTAACGACAACACAGAGACGCACAGGTAAACCCAGTGAGATGACGTAACCGTTATTCTAGACACCACAACGACGACAACACATACGAACGCAGTATGCTTCGTAAGACACAACAGTTGTGAAGTTTCGGGAACTGTGAACTATTCCCGTTTTCAGGGTGTGAGGTCTGTGCATTTAGCTTTTGACATTGGATTATTTTGGCTTTGCTTTTTGGTGTGTTTATGTATTCATCTTCTTTTTTTTTCCCCCGTTAATAATATTTCTCTGTGACATACAGTCTACGTACTGTCTCACTTTATTTGCTGTTATTGACGCAGGTGACGTCATACTTACTGGCTGTTACTGTGGAGATGGCGGAACCAGCGATAGTTGCGCAGATAAACGAAGAAACCTGTAGCAGCACGCAGCTGGACAGTAGATCCATGACACGAAAATTGTTGACCTGAGAAACACACGATCAACACAAAATTAACTTTCACGAGGATTTTGTTTTCACAACCGAGTAGAAATCATTTTTTTTAAATATACATTGAAGTTTATGTCGTGACCAAATTCAAGTACAAAAATCTACTTGTAACCCCACGTACTTAACTTAAGACGGACTCACAATGTCCCGTCGAGTCCTTCCATCACTCGTCCGTCCACCATCCGTCCGTCTGCAATCCGTCCTTCTGCCATCCGTCAATCTATCATCCTTTCTTCTGCCATCCGTCCGTCCGCCATACGTCCGTCCGCCATCCGTCCGTCTGCCATCCGTCCTTCTGCCATCCGTCAATCTATCATCCTTTCTTCTGCCATCCGTCCGATCGCCATCCGTCCGTCCGCCATCCGTCCGTCCGCCATCCGTCCGTCCGCCATCCGTCCGTCTGCCATCCGTCCAACTGTCATCCGTCCTCCTGCCATCCGTCCATCTGCCATCCGTCCTTCTTCCATCCGTCCATCTGTCATCCGTCCTCCTGCCATCCGTCCGTCTGCCATCCGTCCATCTGCCATCCGTCCGTCCGCCATCCGTCCGTCCGCCATCCGTCCGTCCGCCATCCGTCCATCTGCCATCCGTCCGTCCTCCATCCGTCCGTCCGCCATCCGTCCATCCGCCATCCGTCCGTCCGCCATCCGTCCGTCCGCCATCCGTTCATCTGCCATCCGTCCTTCTGCCATCCGTACATCTGTCATCCGTCCTCCTGCCTTCCGTCCGTCCGCCATCCGTCCATCTGCCATCCGTCCTTCTGCCATCCGTCCGTCCGCCATCCGTCCATCTGCCATCCGTCCGTCCGCCATCCGTCCATCTGCCATCCGTCCGTCCGCCATCCGTCCGTCCGCCATCCATCCGTCCGCCATCCGTCCATCTGCCATCCGTCCTTCTGCCATCCGTCCGTCCGCCATCCGTCCATCTGCCATCCGTCCGTCCGCCATCCGTCCATCTGCCATCCGTCCGTCCTCCATCCGTCCGTCCGCCATCCGTCCATCCGCCATCCGTCCGTCCGCCATCCGTCCGTCCGCCATCCGTCCGTCCGCCATCCGTCCATCTGCCATCCGTCCTTCTGCCATCCGTCCATCTGTCATCCGTCCTCCTGCCATCCGTCCGTCCGCCATCCGTCCATCTGCCATCCGTCCGTCCGCCATCCGTCCATCTGCCATCCGTCCGTCTGCTATCCGTCCATCTGTCATCCGTCCGTCCGCCATCCGTCTTTCTGCCATCCGTCCGCCATCCGTCCGTCCGCCATCCGTCCGTCCGCCATCCGTCCGTCCGCCATCCGTCCATCTGCCATCCGTCCTTCTGCCATCCGTCCGTCCGCCATCCGTCCATCTGCCATCCGTCCGTCCTCCATCCGTCCGTCCGCCATCCGTCCATCTGCCATCCGTCCGTCCGCCATCCGTCCGTCCGCCATCCGTCCGTCCGCCATCCGTCCGTCCGCCATCCGTCCATCTGCCATCCGTCCTTCTGCCATCCGTCCATCTGTCATCCGTCCTCCTGCCATCCGTCCGTCCGCCATCCGTCCATCTGCCATCCGTCCGTCCGCCATCCGTCCATCTGCCATCCGTACTTCTGCCATCCGTCCGTCCGCCATCCGTCCATCTGCCATCCGTCCGTCCGCCATCCGTCCATCTGCCATCCGTCCGTCCTCCATCCGTCCGTCCGCCATCCGTCCATCTGCCATCCGTCCGTCCGCCATCCGTCCGTCCGCCATCCGTCCGTCCGCCATCCGTCCATCTGCCATCCGTCCTTCTGCCATCCGTCCATCTGTCATCCGTCCTCCTGCCATCCGTCCGTCCGCCATCCGTCCATCTGCCATCCGTCCGTCTGCCATCCGTCCATCTGCCATCCGTCCGTCTGCTATCCGTCCATCTGTCATCCGTCCGTCCGCCATCCGTCTTTCTGCCATCCGTCCGTCCGCCGTCCGTCCGCCATCCGTCCGTCTGCCATCCGTCCGTATGCCATCCGTCAATCTATCATCCTTTCTTCTACCATCCGTACATCTGCCATCCGTCCGTCCGCCGTCCGTCTGCCATCCGTCTGTCCGCCATCCGTCCTTGAACAAGCCGAGCGATGCTCACAGGATTCTGCCAACTGACCATCAGGCTTAAATAGTGATGAAAATGTGTTAGACATATAGACCAGGCATTTCCGAACCAAAAGACCTTCTTCGTCGATAGCTAATATAACATATTTCAAGCAGTCAACACAAGGTCATCGAGCTGTCAGACCTAAACTATGGATAAAATTAGTTATTAGCATTTAGACCAACGGAACATGTTTTACGCTTACTAAAGGACCAAGAATTCCATGGAAAATGTATTATCAAGACCAAGAGGTTTTGAACTAGTAAATATTCAGAGCTACTACAGAGGTGACTACGCACATTTAAAGTAAATACACATCCAACAAAAGAAAAGAACACACAGCACACACACTGAACACATACAGTACACACAATGAACACACGCAGTACACACACTGAACAGACAGTACACACACAGTGCACGCAATGTACACGCAATGTACACGCAATGCACACACAATTCATTTTCTTTTGTTGAATGTGTGTTTACGTAGTAGCTCTGAATATTTTCTAGTTCAAAACCTCTTGGTCTTGATAAAACATTTTTTAGGGATTCTTGGTATTTAGTAAGCGTGAAACATGTTCCGTTGGTACTAAATGCTTGTAACTGATTTTATCGATACTTTTGGTCTGACAGTTCGAAGACTTTGTGTTGACTGCTTGAAATATGTTACATTAGCTATCGACGAAGAAGGTATTTTTGTTCGGAAATGTCTGGTCTATACGACTGACATTGTTCATGACCTGTTCTCGTGGTCCGAAGACACTTGGCCTATACATACAGCATTGTACATGAACTGGTTGGAATGTATTTCATGCATAAAAAATTAACTTCCGTGTTAGGCATCGCGACAACATATTTAATTCGTCGGACAGGTATCTTGTTAAGTGTTGTTTTTCGTAGAGTGAATGATTAATAAACTCCACCAAAGGTAACGGGAAACAAACAGAATTTAATATTAATTTTTAAGTTTTAGTTATTCTTATCACTGGCCCAAAAATCAAACCAAAGACGGAAAGCTATCGCGTTCAATCATTTTTTTAATAAGTAATTTTTTTGATAAATTTTTGAATTTTTTCCTAATTGTAGCTAAATAATTACGATTTTCTAATATGGCGATCATATCGACTTATAGGAGGCAGATATATGAGAAACTTAAGCTGCTTTTAGTATTTTTAACATGATTTATTAAATACATTTTTTGTCTAGATTATTATTTTTTGCACCGATAAATTATTGAACCGAGGATGGATATTGATCTAATCAATCATTATATTAATGAGTGATTTTTTTCAATTTTTGAAATTTTTCCCGAATATATAGTTAAATAATTACATATTTCCATCATTACATCCAAATTTCAAGATTGCGACTGTGACGGCATAATCCAAGAAGATGGAATGTTTTTTTAGTAAAATTTAATTAATATTTTATAATTTTTATAATTTTTCCTGTTTTCCTAGCACAGAAAATACAGATTTTCAAGATGTCGGACGTATCGATAGTTGCAACTATCTATATTCCAAGATGGTGTCCGTAACTTAACTGCAACGATGACGTCATACACAACCAAGATGGCGGGCGTAACGAAAAGTGCAATGGTTCTAGAATTGAAGATGGCAAATGTAACGAAATATGCAGCAGCTGTTTTTTTATTATATGTAGTTAATATTGATTAATTAATTTCTTTATAATTTTAAATTTTTTCCCGATTTTTTGCATAATAATTACAGATTTTCAAGATGATGGCTGTGACAAAGATTGCAGCATAACACCATAATTCAGGATGGCAGGTGTGACATGAATTTTTTATTATTTTTTATTAAGAATTTGTTTAATACATTATTAATAAATTACATGTTTACTCTCGCCGGGAATCCAACCAAAGACCTAAATCGATTAAGTAACTAAACATTTGAAATAAGCAATTTTTTTTAGAATTTTTAGAATTTTTTCGCATTTTATTGGTCAAAAATTTTAGAATTTGAATTTTACGGTCAAGCTCAATGTGTTCCAAGATGGCCGTCAGAGCCTTATGGTTTCTTGTAGATATGGATTCTTAAGCCACTTTTCGTACTTTTGGTTCTTTTTTCTAAGGCAAAAGTCTTTTGAGATTATTCGAATTTAGAATTTTTTTAATTTTTGAGGACTTAAAACGTGAAATTTTCTCTCAAAACGGGAATTTTTTCCCTCGGAATAAAGAAAAATTTTATTTTACAACATTTTTTGTGAAATTTTTGGAGGAATTTATTTCCTACAAACTGAAATTTTTGGCGGATTTTGGCTAATTTTGGGCAAATTTTGGCAAATTTTGAAGGCCATGGTCAAAGGTCACAAGACGGCGGGCTTGACGTCAAACTAGCTGGCGATATATACATAGATATACACATGCATATATCTGGCCGTTGATGGTGGGAGGTCAGACTGTTGTTGGCTTATGTGGAGGAAGGATCCGTCGCCATTTTTTTTTCTCTCGTTGAGTTCGAACCAATGGTTCCGTAATGTAAATGCTTTTTTTAATTAAAATTTTATTAAATTGTATTTAAATTACTTTTTATAACTTTTAAAATTGTTCCCACTTATTTTCGAAAATAATTACGGATTTTTAATATGGCGGACATGATGTCATAATATCAAAATAGCGGCACATTTTTATTAAAACATTCCTACCCCTTTTACTGACCTTAGAGTTAGAATAAAGCAAAATGGTATAACAGAGGTTGTTAGTTTTCGTATGTGTATTATAAGTATGCCCTACCTTTTTTTTATTTTTATAATTCTTGATTGAATTCGAAGTTTAAAAAATTTATCTTAAAACCATACTCACCGCTTATTTACACCTTATAGCTGGAATTTCGCAAAATGGTAAAATTGTAGTTGATAGTTAGACAAAGTATTTTACTCTGCTTAATAATTTAATTCGGAGATGATTATTAATCAAAATATACTTTCCATTTTTTTTTTCACTTCTTAGAGGTTCAATTTATAAAACTTGTGTTTATTATTTGTATGTTTAATACTATTATTATTATATTTCATACTACGATTTATTAAATTTGTAAACATAATTATTAATCTTAAAAAATACTTACTCCTTTTCACACCTTAAGTGTTGAATTTTGCAAAATATAAAAAGTATGGTTAGTAGTTTTTGTGTGTTTTATTATTGTAACCAAAATAATTTATTACGCTTTATTAAGTTATGAGATATAAATAAAAACATTAATTAAATTCACACTTCTTTTTCACCCCTTAGACGTTGAATTATACAAAATAAAAATTGTTGTCGTATGTGTTTTATGATAAATATTGATACCGAAACCCATTTTTTAGGCTTAATTCAATACCGAGTTATAATTATTTATCTTTAAAACATACTTACCTCTTTTTCACCCATTAGGTGTTGAATTTTCCAAAACATAAAAATTGTGGATGGGATTTCTCGAATGGTTATTATTAGTATCCGAAATCATTCATTATGCTAATTAAATTTGGAGATATAATCATTAATTTTTATAAAATAATAACACTTTTTCACCCCTTAGGGGTTTAATTTTGCAAAATATAAAAATTGCGGATGGGAGTTTTCGAACGGTAATTATTGGTACCCATTATATTTTCTCAAGCTTTATTAGTTTCAGTGATATAATCAACTACCTTTATACCATATGTACCCATTTTTCACTCTCTTAGGGGCGGAATTTTGTATTTTTACAAAGCCTATTTTCTAAGTTAGCCAAAAACCTTTCCATCAAAAAAGCTTCATCAAAATCCATCCAGTAGTTTTCGATTGATGCTCGAACAAACAGACAGACAAGCAAACAGACAAACATACAAACAGACAATCGAACAGACAAATAAACAGACAATCAGACAAAAAAATTAAAAAGTACATTTTTGAAATCTCAATGGTATAAATAGCCATTTACAAAAAAAAATGTTTTTCATTATACCGAGTCACAATAAAAATATTTCGAAACAATTATATAAATTTGTTTGCAGCTTTTGTTTCAAAATATAAGAAACGAATAGAATTGTGACATTGTAGCATATATATTAAAATTTCAGAAAACCCATTCAAAACAGCGAAATTATGACTTATGCTAAATCAGTACACAAATCCAACCTGTTACCAAATATTATTTTGTTACTAGTTACTTTATAGGGATACATCAATCCGGAACTCCATACAAAATAGGTTCAATTATATAATGCACTCTATTAACTTTAGTGGTAAAAATATTAACGATTACATTATTTTAAGGTGGTTAATAGTTTATTATTTGCATACGTTAGCTTTTTGACACTCAATTGGGATAAGTAATTTTTTTTTAAGTTTCTTCATCTGAACAGAACCTCTAATTTATTTTAGTGATGTAGGTATGTCCAGACACATTGTACTGTACGAACACATAAAAAACAACATTTAGTCATGTTTGATAATCAAAGCACTCTCAGATGCAAAAATTATATTTTACGCTACGCGAGGTAGTAGTTTAATTATAGCATGTAATTATTTACTTATTTCAAATTTTGCAAGTTTTCAAAAAAAAACACAATTGTTACATTCTTCCGAAAATAACGTTTGAATTTAAAAAAAAAAGTGTTAGCTCAAAAACGCGAATTCCGGGTTTTATGGCAGTCGTAATTAAAATTATTCCTCTGCCCTTTGCATACGAGTGCTGCAGCCCAGTTACAACCGAGCCAAGATGGCCTCCCGACGTCTGACCCTGTGAATGCCGCCCTGAAAGGTTCCGAGCATCTGAAACACTTCAGCTCCGAACTCCTAAACATGTCGTGGGAAAAGTCTTCAGTTGCAGGAAACAAGACCACCTCGGCGTTCGCAAGCATTGCTTCTCGCGTCGAGTGTGCAAAGAAGAAAAAAAAACGTCGTGTGTTTGTTTACAGAGGATAACTGCGGAATGTGGGAGCGATGTTTAAGGCGTGGGCTGGGTGTGGGTACAGGTGCGTGTCAGACACGTCGGTGCGTCAGGCGAGATGCGAGAACATGGAGAAGCTGAAGGAGCTGGTGAGTGGACGGATGGATTGTCGTTATCTACAGTAACTACGTGATGGAGACTCACCCGAGGATCGCAGCCTCCCGCCGGACCGCCGGCGCGCTCCGAGGCTGGCAGGGATGCTGTGCGCATGACTCGCTGGACCAGCGGATCAATCTCCAGCATCCACGCCCCTTCCCCCCTTCCCCAAGCCACTCACCGTCCCGACGCTACCATCCCCTCCCCGTGTGTGTCCTGAGTGACGTGGCTTCGATACACACACCGACAACCCCGTCTTGACTGCAACCACACCGAGAACAATTATTACCATGCTACGTCCAACAACACCGATCACAAGTGCCATGCTACTTCCAACAACACCGAGCACAAGTACCATGCTACATCCAACAACACCGAGCACAAGTACCATGCTACATCCAACAACACCGAGCACAAGTACCATGCTACGTCAAAACAACTCCAGGCTCAAGTACCATGCTACGTCCAACAACTCCGAGTACAAATACCATTCTACTTCCAACAACACCGAGCACAAGTATTATGCTATGTCTAACAACACCGAGCACAAGTACATCCAACAACTCTTAGCTCAAGTACCATGCTACATCCAACAACTCTGAGAACAAGTACCATGCTACATCCAACAACCCTTAGCACAAGTACCATGCTCTGTCCAGCAACTCCGAGCGCAAGTACCATGCTACGTCAACAACACCGAGCACAAGTACCATGCTACATCCAACAACACCGAGCACAAGTACCATGCTACGTCCAACAACACCGAACACAAATACCTTGCTACGACCAACAACAGTCTTAGAGAGAAAGAGTAGTAAAGTACACTTACGTAGGTATTGCATTACTTAAGAGATTGGACTACATTTTACTTGATACTTCCTTGACTACCCTGATTTAGTAATGAACCAGAATAAGTGTAGACTCAGCCTTGTGCAAATCAGTTCAAATGATATAATAATTCTATAACATTGATATCGGCCTATGAACAAAAAAACACGAATTAATAATTTTTAAAACAAGTTTAATCCAGCTTCAATTTAAGAAGCATTCCTGATACATATTATCCAGGAATTTCTGTTTATTTGCGGATACGTTTGTAATCCACAAACATAATCTGCTTTGGCTATTAAATTACCTATTAACATAGCAAACAAAAAATCATCTTGAATTATCTAAAAATCTTCTAAACCTTGTTAAATCTCCAACAAAAACCCTTTCCCGTGTGCGTGTTTACCCTGCGGTCCCTTTCGCAAACGTACAAGTTTGTAACTAAGAAGCAAAATTTTACACGTACCATTGTAAGCTTGTAATGACAAGTGAACTTCCACAAGTTTACAAGTTATTTACTTGTAGACTACCTACAATATCACTGTTATGGACAGTAGTAGTAAATAAACTTATTGTTTACTACCATATATCTACCTACCTCAGAAGGTAGTGGACGTTACAATTACAAGTTTACTAATTCTTCTCCTAAATGTTGTGTTCCAAATTTCTCCCTTACGAGTTAAAATATTAAAAAAATACAGAAGAACTAATAATCATTAAAAAAATTATGTCGCAAGTGTACTATCCTACAACTGTTACTAATACTGAGCATGTCACATATAATGAACATTTTTTACTTGTTAGTGACAATTTTAAACAATACATGTTAAATGCCTAATTGTAACAACTTGTGATTACACGTGATTTATTTCTTAAAATTGTTACAAGACTTGTACCTTTGTGAAATGGGGTCCCCTAGCCACGACGACATGGGCGTCGCAACCGGGGGGGACGGGGGGGACACGTCCCCCCCAATAATAAAAGTCTTCAATTTCGTCCCCTCCAATAATATTTTTAGTTTCGTAGTTATATTAAAAATATGATTTCTGTGATACATCCCATATGTTGCGCATGGCGCATTTGGTCCAATCGTGGTAACGTGAGCACTTTTTAATTCGATCTTCGTGTAAAATCAAAATCAGATCCGATACCGAATACAGATATGTTAACTGTGTTTTTACAAATTTATTCTCTGAAAATATTTTTTATAAAAAATAAATTATATATTGCAACCAATTATAATTAGAATATCTAGGAAAGAAAAATGCCTAAAAACCACCTTTTTGCACCTTCAAACCCCAAATTTTCCCGGGGGAGGACCCCCCCACCCACTGCTTTTTTTTTTTTTTTTTTTCATGGGGTGGATATTCCTCAACAACTAAATCAATTGAAGTCCCCCCAAAAAATATATCCTTGCGACGCCCACGACGACGAAACACAAACTCGGATGTCGGAACACGAAATATTTTCTTCGAAGATCCGGTTATCCGGGACTAAGAACAAGCCAGGGGGGGAAGAGGTTGGGGGCGCTGAATTGTATCCCCTCGGAAAGGGTGTTAATTATACTCTTGGATATCAGTCATCAAAGTTACGAATGGTTATCCACCTAATTTAATACTGTCACACCGGGCACTTCTCAGTACAGACATTCTAACATTAAAAAAAAAGAACATCAGCATTGGACCATAGATGACAAGAGAGCATAGATACATATACAATATTGATGTTACACTCAACACTCCTCCCCAATGATTATGTTTTTTTTCTTTTTTTTCTTTTTTTTTTTTTCCTCGAATGTAACAGTATATACAAAAACAGAACTTACATTTTCCACTTGACATTTTCATGATACAATTCTTTTAAAATTAACCTTATACAATGTCATAACATATGACTAATACAATCCTAACTCCTTCAACAATACTCTAAATACCTCAGCAGTTAGTGGCTTAGTTAAAATGTCAGCTAGCTGGTCTTTTGTGTTAACATATTTAAGCACCACCTCTTTTCCTTCAACTTTGTGTTTTACAAAATTCATTTGTACGTCTATGTGTTTCAGACGTTTTTGATCCCACCTGCTCACTGCTTTTATGGTACTAATGTTGTCTTCATACACTATCATAGTATCACACTTAATATTTATTTCATTTAGTATCTTTTTAATCCAACACCCTTCCATCACAGATTCACATAGTGCTACAAACTCAGCTTCAGTAGTGCTCAAGGCAACTGTTGACTGTTTCCTTGAACGCCACACTACTGTATTATTATAAACCTTAAAAACATATCCTGAAATTGATTTTCTGTCTTGTTCCCTCGCAAAGTCAGCATCAGCATACCCTACTAAAGGGTAATTTTTTTCAGTTTTATTGTAACGCAATTTATAATGAAGTGTGCCCTTAAGGTACCTTAGCACCCGTTTCAGGCTGTTCCACAATAGTTCACTGGGTTTTGATTGAAAACGTCCTAGGTAAGACACTGCAGCTGTTATATCAGGTCTAGACCCAACTGAGGCAAACATCAGAGAACCAATACATGACCTGCACTTGGCTTCTTGCCTCATATCAATCATTTCAGATTCTGACAATTTAAAATTAACCTCCATGGGTGTCTGCACCGACCTGCTTTCATACATTCCGAACAATTTTAATACATTCTTTAAATAGTCCCTCTGGTCAAGTACCAAACCATCTCTCTCTTTACAAATATTAATACCTAAATATCTCAAATTTTCACAACCCATGTCTTTCATTTTAAACTCTGAGCTCAAAATTTTCTTAACCCACGTTATTTTTTCCATCGTATTACTTAGAATTAATATGTCATCAACATACAAAAGAATGTAAACATCTACATTCACATATAAGCAATAGTCATTTTCAGAACGTTTAAACCCGTGATCTGTAACAAACTTTGAAAATCTCTCATACCAGCACTTGGGAGACCTCCTAAGACCATACATAGATTTCTTAAGTCTGAGAACACAATTCTGGTTTACTTCTATTCCTACCGGAGGTTCTAAATACACTTCCTCCTTTATTTCACCATACAAAAAGGCTGCTCTTACATCCATTTGATGTATGTGATAATCACGTTGAACTGCAATTGACAACAATATCCTCAGAGTTTGTAATTTCAACACTGGTGAATAACTATCCTCTAATAAGCCTTCTTGTTGGAACCCCCTTGCTACTAAACGAGCCTTGTACAGACATGAATCACCAAATATCTTTTTTGAAAAAATCCACTTAGTATCAATAGGTTTAATTCCCTCAGGTTTTTGAACTACTTCCCAAGTCTGATTATCTTCTAATACACTGATTTCTTCTTTTATTGCATTATACCACTGATCACTATCCTCCATGTTACCTACATCCTCATACCTCAACGGTATGTTATCCTGATATGAAGTACACATAGCAAACAAAATTTCATCCTCACTGTCTGAAAAATATTCTACATAATTATCAAATCGTTTGGGTCTAACTACTGCCCTTTTTCCTAAACCTCTTGCATTCGATTTGTCCATACCTGTATGTTCCTCACTCTGTTGAACCTCTTTATTTACATCCATACCTACGCCATTATCTACATGTGTCCAGTCCCTGTTAGGTAATTCATGAATTTCTGATTGTGTTTTTTTAGTCTCTGGTACTAAGTTAGGTATACTCTCATCAAATATCACATTCCTTCCAATTGTTATTTTCCTCTGCTCTTTATCCCACAGGCGGTAACCTCTTTGGCCATAGCCAACCATTACTAACTTCTGTGCTTTAGGGTCTAATTTTGATCGTGTTTCTTTTGGAATGTGATTAAATGCACTACTACCAAATACCCTGAGTTTACTTAAGTTAGGTTTTTTACCTTCCCACAATTCAAAAGGTGTTTTGCTATGAACTGAGGTTGGACTTCTATTTGTGGCATGAGCTGCAAAATAAATCGCTTCTCCCCACATATCTTTAGACAAAGTAGATTCAACCAAGCAAGTTCTTGCTTTGTCAACTAAGGTTCTATTGAACCTCTCTGCCACTCCGTTTAATTGGGGATTGTAGGGTACAGTGAACACCATCCTAATACCCTTACTACTACAGAACCTTTTAAATTCTTGATTAGCATATTCTCCTCCATTGTCAGATATCAATTTCAAGATATCTGCACCAAAATGTTTGGTTGCATAATAGAAAAAATCTTTGAATTTTTCCAGTACCTCACTCTTATTTCTTATCAAGTAAATTACAACAAAATGTGTGTAATCATCAATGAATGTAACAAAGTAAGTACATCCATCCCAAGATGTTGGGCTAATAGGACCACACACATCAGTATGGATTATTTCTAATGGTTTGACTGCCCTATCATATTTTCCTTTATAAGGTAGTTTAGACATTTTCCCTAAGATACAAGGTTCACACATTGCGTTGAAACTATCTACATTTGCTATATCATTTAAACCATCAACCAAATTATGTTTCCACAACAGTTTCAAATTTGAATATCCTAAGTGCCCAAGGCGTCTATGCCATAAATTAACCGATTCATTTTCATTGACATTCCCCTTTTGAGTACATGAATAGTTTGTCTCTGGACCATCCAATATCATCTCAACTGTATATAGTGAGCCTTGCTTACAACCAAACAAGATCAACTTGTTGTTCAAAAAAATCCTTACACAGCCCTTATCAAATAACACTTTCATACCTTTTTCTTCCAATTTTGAAACTGACAGCAAGTTTTTTCTGACCTCAGGGACATGATACACATTTGTGATAGTACAATAAATTGGATCATTATTATAGTTGTAACCACATACCTTTACATTCCCAATACCAACAGCTTCCAATTCGACTCCATTTTTAGCAGCACATATTCGTCTTGGTGCACTTAGCTCTATGTAATCTGAAAAAAAAACCTTTCTCTCCCACAATATGAACTGAACTTCCCGAATCAACACAAAAAACAATTTTACTACCTTCCTTTTTTTCACTTTCATTTCTAAACTCATCTGCCAAAAACACCACTCGACTTGAATCACTATCTTCTTCTGCGATGTATGATCTAGCTGGCCCACCTCTTCTTGCGCCAGAGAACCTGCCTTTACTTGTTGCTCTTCCGAAGCTGTAGTTGCTGCTGTAATTTCTGCCTGTTGTTTGCTTCGCTCCTCGGGATGACCCCTCTGTCGGTTGTACTGCATCTGGACTTCTGTAACTTGATCCTCGTAACTTCACACGACACTGGTATTGTTTATGGCCCTTTTTTCCACATGAATAGCAGAAAAAGGCATAACCTCCAGTTTCATTCTCTTCACCTCCACTTTTCTTCCGTTTCTCCTCCTCCCCTAGGAGGCGATCCTTGACCAAGTTCATGGTTAGGTTTTCCATAACCTCTAATGCAGTGACTATACTTGTATAGGATTTAGGCATTGAGAGTAAAATAAAGTTTACTTTTTCTTCTTCCGACAGTACACTACCAGCGTCTTTCAATTTGGAGTAAACTTCTTCCATTTGTACGAAATGTTCCATGAGCGAATTTCGTTCATTATATTTCATTGTATTCAATTGTCGGCGCAAGAAAAGTTTACTTCGCACTCCTTTTTTCTTGAAATTGTCCTCCAAGTTTTTAAACATGGCGGATGTGGAGTTTTCATTGCGTAAATATTCTAAGTGGCTATCCGCAACAGCTGCTATCAAAATAGCTTGTGCCCGAGCCTCGGCTGCTTGATTTTTGTCATCCGCTGCAAACCGATCATCTTCAATTGCCTTCGCCACGCCATTTTCTCTCAATATACTCTTGACCCTAAATTCCCAAGCAGAAAAATTTTCTCCTGCAAATGGAACTATACAGTATTTCTCTCGCGATAACATAATGCATTGAAGCCGCAGCAACCACGCTCTGCTACCACTGTTAATTATACTCTTGGATATCAGTCATCAAAGTTACGAATGGTTATCCACCTAATTTAATACTGTCACACCGGGCACTTCTCAGTACAGACATTCTAACATTAAAAAAAAAGAACATCAGCATTGGACCATAGATGACAAGAGAGCATAGATACATATACAATATTGATGTTACACTCAACAAAGGGTACCTCTCATACTTTTGGTGGCGGTAGTGTAGCTGTGTAGAAACTGGAACGGTACCCTTTCCGGTTTTTTAAAATGCATATTATTTTCTGCTTTAAAATCGTGAAAGTTATCCCCTCTGGAAACATATCCCAAAATGGCTGCCTGACAAGTAATGTATCGATACAAGCACCTAGTTCCTCAGTTTCGTACTATGGAGCACTGGTAGGGAGTGTCCACTGTCCACAGAATACCTTAGCAAAATAACCGCCTATGTAGCGTAACATTTTAAATTATCTTTTGTTCTGCGTGTAAACTCTACTCCGATCAGAATATATGATCGGAGGAAAATTCTTATCCAGTGCATTGTCTGTGTTAGTGTACCAGAGATAATAAAGGCTCTATCTTCCTGAATAAACAGGTTACAAGTAATGAAATTTAACTCAAACCCTTACAAACACAAAAATCAGCACTTTTGTAAAACAAAAATGGCTGCCATGGGGATTCAGAGAAAGATAAAAATATTAAATTAGTCCTTTTGGACTCTCTAATCATGTAGGAATCAACAGCCAGAAAATCATTATTTGATTATAAAATGGTCAATCAACCACCTTTGGATTAATTGACATGGAATGACCCATACTCTTGCAACAATGGTTTGTCTTATCAAAAAATTATTCTGACAAAAATTATAAGAATTGCATACAAATAAAACAGATTTACAAACAATTAAAACGGACTTACAAAATAGTTACGATTTTTTTTTATCCTCAAACCTTCATTTTTTCCCACCCCTTGCAGTTACAGTTGGTCATATCAAAAATGTATTTAGACAAAATGTTTTCGTATAATTCCTGTGAGTTATAATACGATAGAAAGGATGCGACATTATTCATATAGGAGTTAAAGCGATTTTTCTGTTTGGCAAAAGACCTTCCTTATTTCTACCCTTTTGTTCGGATTTTCCTCATTAACGAACCTTACCTAGATTTTAAATTTATTACCTATATTTTACTTTATCAGTTTGGGAGTGATTTGTTAAAAATAAATACGGTAGTTATCGTTAGTACAAAAAAATTTAAGGCGAAAGTTGCTATGTAATAATTTGTGGTTTTACACTAAGAATGCATTTTTTTAATAGTGTACATGGTACACTATGTGCTACAATAATGTGGAGTAGTGGTAATGAAGCCAGCTGGATGGCATCTGTTCCAATATAATTTGTTGCTTTACTGGATATTTAAAATTAATATTATTTATGGTCGACTTCAGACACGATTACGAGCCTAGAAAAGGTTATGTGAGCGACAACCAGCAAAAAACGTGGGATAGTCTTGGTTAACATCGACTGCCAACAAAAATTTAAAATATTTTCTTGGACATGCGCCATTGCTGGTTTTAACTGTATGTCATAAAGAAACCCCAAGAATGAACAAGAAAGATGAATGCACAAACATGCAGAAAACTAGCCGTAGTCAAATGTATAATACATAGACAACACAGAGATAATTCCGTGGAAGGAATTAGAAAAATTATCACAGCACAAACAGTTGTAACAAGGACAGAAAATAGAAAACAATCTACCAAGGGCAACACAGCACAGACGAGCCCAACGATGATACATAATGGACATTCTGGACAATAAAAACCAATGCACAGGCGAACCCAGAGATGACACTAAAATATTCTGGACAACACAATGATGACGGCACAGATGAACACAGAAGGCTTCATAAGACAAAAGTTGCGATGTTTCTTGAACTTATTTTTGTTCCCATCAGGCACAGAGTAACTGACCTGGCCATATGGTCATTAAACCAGTAGGCACATGAGAGAGGGGTTGACCACTTGACCACATATGCGCACAGAGAGAGTGATTTTTTATGTACATTAGCATATGTATGTGTGTATCTCTCTCTATCTCCCCCCCCCCCCCCCCGACTTAAAAAAAAACTTTTTCAACATTTTCTGTTTTCATTAATATTATTAATTTATTTTCGTCAATTTGACCAAACAAATGTTTCCATGTGGCAATTGCCATCACCCGGCCTCTGTAGAAGGCCCGGAAGTACCTGAAAGGCGCTACGGGCATCGCGGTACTGTTGTTGTCCGTAGGGGGGGGCAGGCTAGTGGGACACTAGGCTGTTGGTAATGGGTGGCGGTTACGCTGCCCCCGCATGCCCCACCAGGTACGTGGCTGGAAAACTACAGTGAAACTCCCGACTTGGCTGTGAGGCCGTTCGGCCGTGTGGAGGACGGAATAGTGAGGAATAAACGTAGATGTCATAGTTTATATTAAATTGGCTTTTAATCCACTGACTTCTCCGATGGTACGAATGGGCTCGTTGTACTCCCTACACATACACTATGCGGTGACAGAACCGCTACAAAAGCTATGATAATGCGCTATGCTGCGTCTGAGCAGTTGTACTATTACACTAACACGCGCTGGTTACAAAACGAAACACGACACTAACATAAAACACTGTGAATTTGCCGCGGCAGTCTCGCAAGGATGTGATTACTAGTTCGCTGGAGACGGCCAGCTCCGAAAGTTAACTGTCTTAGGAGGGCTCAATGAGTGTGATCCTAAATTCTATTAGACACTTACGTGAGGCTGTAGCTGGCAGGCGTCTGCATGGCGATCTTAACGAATACAAGTTGTCTGGAGTCGGCCAGTGCCGTAAATTGCGTGATCCGCGGAATACACACCGAGTCTACGTGAGCAGCAATTAATTAAAAAGGTTTGGTTATTAAATCAAGTGCAGAGTTAACGATCGGTGGAACAAAAGTGAAGGCTGCTCACTGACACACGTCTTGACCCGGCATGGAGTGGTTGGAGACTGCCGAACATGGCCACCTCGCAAGGGAGGGAAACTTTCACCTTCTTTGTGAGTCGGGACCAATAACTTATATCAACTTAATTTGCTCTACTATAAGCGAAAAACATGTTCCAGGTGTTCAATTAAAGGGTAGCACCTGGTAATTGGGTGCTTAAGGCTTAAGAACTGTTTATAGTAGTATTTAATTATTTTAATTATGGCATCAAGTTAGTGACTGTAAATTTATTTACATATTGTCTGACTGTGAACTATTTTAGTTGGATTTCTCCTAATCTGACTCGATCATTGTCACGGGCACTTTAATTAAGGCCAGTGGCCGCGGTGACTGGTAATGAGTTTCGTTGTCTACTCCGTGCATGCGGTGCTCGCACGGAGTAGCTACGACGCAATTGTTTAATGCCTGTGAATTAATAATTGTGTTCTAATGTCTTGTATTGTTTTATGGGGTCGAGCCCCCGGGGTTTCGTACACTGAAGTTTATTTGAGTCTAGTGGGGTCACGCCCGAGGTGCTCGCCTGACTCATTCCCGCTGGGCTAGAAGTGCGCTCTGAAAACAGGATCTGGTACTAGTGGTGCGGAGCACGAACTTAGAGGCCATGGTCGGTACGACGTCATGTTATATAACACATCAAAATATAGGTTAAATATACAACTATAACAACAAGAAAATAAAGAAAAAATAGAGTTGAAAAAGCAACATTACAGGTGCAGGATTCACCCCGGTTGTATTTTGTTTGCGTTTACTGTCCTCTGAATTCACTAAATGTTGTGCGTGTTTTTATTTTTTTTTTTTCATATTAAACTGACGCCACCATCGGTGCTTCGTATGAGAGCACAGGCTGTTATGTGTCCTCAACACCTGAGCCAGTGCCAGTGCCAGTGCTACGAACACGCCCGCGCATGTGTCTTAGTGCAGCGCCTCGAACGGTGTGACGTCGGTCACGGCCAGCTAAATGCTCAAAGTGCCCGGCCGGGTGTGGCAATGTGCATCAGGTATCCAGGGCACATGTAAATCAATTATCAAACAGAAACTAAAACTTTTAATAAGTATAATAATTGTTTTTAATTAATTAATGACTTTATAAATTATTTCCGTTCACAAAACTGGCCGGCATCGCCTTCCCGCGCTCTGTTTTTTCCCGCGGGTTTTACCTCCCCGGCCAGGGAGAGAAGCCAGTCGCCATCCAGCACTCATCCGGGCCGGCAGCCCCGCGCACGGGGAGCATCCAACTTTCGCGCCAGTTTCCATGTTTAGCATCAATAGGTAATTATCTCCGAATCTTCTTTCTACAGCTCCCCGGTCGGCCCAAACCGGCCGTACGAAATGTCGTGCGGTCCTTAGTTAAAGTGTGCGACCCGACTACGGGTCTTTTAACGTACTACGTAATTATTGTGTTTCAAGGCAGCCCGCCGTGGTGCCTGCGCTTCACGCCATAAGATCTCCACACGGAGAGTTAGTACTGTGCCCACGCAGGGCGGCATTGCGCAAAATGCGTAGACCAATTTACGAACGCATCAATCCCTGGGACATGCAACGGTCGCGGACGAGAGGCCACGCTGGGCCCCGTCGCGTCCGTCCCCGGCTTAAACGTGGCATTCGCCACTGCGAGTACCAGCCTCGTGTCACGTAACTATCAGGAGTAAAGGAGCCGAATCCACTCTGAGCCGGGGTACGCTCATAAGGACTGTAGTGTTAATTTCCGTGTTAATATTAGTGTTTGCCGTCATCAGTACGTCTAAGTTTAATTAGTGTTCTTTGTAAACTCTCTCGCAGTCATCAGCATATTCACGTATTAAGTGCTTTACGGACTATCACGTACCAGGCATCAATCTTGCCGCGTCACGATTCGCCGTCACCATAACTCAGGTTAGCCTACACCCCTCGATGGAGTAGGCTTCGGAATTACGTGAGACATTAATCAGTGCCGCCATTCGAGGGCCGTGTGGGCAGAGTGGAGGTTGACGACGATACGGCCAGTCGCGTGAAAGTGCCTTGTGCGACTAGAAGTTCTGTAACGTGTGTTTCCGTGATAAAATAATCAAGTTCACATGTGTATTTTACTAATACGGCGTCCTGGGAGGCCATAACAGCCAGGGGGGGGCCTTTGTCGACGCGTCCGTGCCTGCAGCCACGAGGCAAAGAACCCCGCCCTTGAGACTAAATTTCCTTTCTAACATTTTAATTAGCATAATTTCAGGACAGGCAGCGGGGACAGCGTCAAATTGGCGCCCAACGTGGGGCTAAAACATCAACAAACTCTTTCGACAGACAATCCATGGAAAACGAAACAAAAATTAGCAGACAAAGGGCTTGAGTAGGGATCAGTGCAACAGCACGCAACGTGGCAACACCGCGCGACGAAGCGGCGCCGTGCCAGCAAGATAAGCCGGGCCGAGACCAGACAACATGCCCTCCTCCGCACTCCACCCACGCTGTTCACTCACCTTCCAACCCAGCTCGTCACCTCCGCCCACCACCCCGCTCTTCAGCACTCTTCACCCCTCACCCCCCCGCTCTTCACCCCTCACCCCCCGCTCTTCACCCCTCACCACCCTGCTCACCACCCTCGCTCTCCAACCCCGCTTCCCCACCCCGCTCTCCTCACCACCCTACAGGCACTTCAGCTGGCGACGGATACGTCACGCGGCCACGCCGCCACGGGCTCCCGGGAGGCAGGAAGCGATAGAGCATGCGAGCACCAACTGAGAAACGAGGGGAGGCGAACCCCGTACCTGCTTGTGCCCTGCCAGAGACGTCACGACCCGCCGCTCGGATCGGCCTGCTGCGTCTCGATGCAACGAGATGTCATGATTGACATGGGCGAATGGTGGAACACGGACTTACTGACAGGCGAGAGAGAGATGACCACATGAGCCGAAGCGCACACCACACGTGAGAGCTGCACGCGGGAGGAGCCGGTCCCGTTCAAGAGGGAAAACAGAGTTGCGTCGTCACGCAGGCAGATAAGGTGGCCTACTGCCACCAGTGCAGCACCACTAGGAACCGCACGTGCACGGAGGCGCGCGAATTTCTGAACTTCCGCGACGGCCTGTTCATGTGCGCAGCCTGTGAGGAAAAGGTGAACGGGCCCACACCGGTGACCGTGGTGAGCGAGATTCGGCGGGATAACGTCCGGGTCAAGCTGCCGGATTTCTCCGGTCACTCGTACGAGGATCCAGAAAAGTTTACGCGGGCGTGCCAGGACCGCCTGGCCAGACATGGCATACCGAAAGAAGAGTGGATGGAACGCGTCACCGAACAGCTCAGGGGACCCGCGCTGGACTGGTGGACCATGACCGGCGAGTATGACGTGGAGTGGGAAGACTTCGCGCCGCGCCTGGAGGCCCGGTTCAATGCCGCCCGCGCACGCGCAGTGCCAGCGCGCGCTATTTTGCGAGTCGCAACGAGCAGAGGAGGACGTGGAAACCTTCATCCGGTCCAAGGTACAAACCAATGCGGCCCTAGACATAGCGGTGGAACTAATGAAGAGGGAGCTGCGCCCGCACCTGAGGGGGGCGGTGGACAGGGAGCTCGAGCACTTTGTACAACTGGCAAAGGAGATCGAGCGGGACCTACACCTGTCGCCGCGCCCACGGGACACCGCGGCTCGCCAACGAGGGACGTCACCGCCACGCACGGTGGCCCCGGAGGATGTGTGGGCAGTGGTGCCATACGTGAATCCCCCTCCCCCTCCTGGCAACACCCGCCGAGGGGGTGAGACGAGGGAGCGGGGGGCCACATCGCAACCTGCCACACAACCGGCCAACTCCGCCAACCAGTGGGCCACGCATCCCAACACACGCGCGGACGGGACGCAGGACCAGCCCCCACGGTGCCGATAATGCAGGGAGGAGGCCTACTAATGGCACGAGGTGTGCCCCACCCGAGCCGCGCTATGGCAGGACCGTCGGCCAAGCGTGACGCAGCCGGGAAACGCCAACTAGGGAGCAGGATACCGGTGGGCTACTGCTCCTGGATAACGGCCAACGCACCACCCGCAAGGCCAGCCCGCACAGCATCAACCATCAGACCAGGCAGTGGTGCCACACCAGTGTCAGCGCCCCGCACCGGATTGTCTGCGTGCGATGTCGTGTCACTGGCGCCCCCAACGCTACCAGCACCGCCTGCGGGGCCTGACCGAGCACCATCGCCGCCCGTCAGACCAGCCGGTAATGCCCCGCATCACCCGTCAGCGCCCCGTACCGGGTCGTTGACGTGCGGCACTGCGTTACCGGCGTCCCCGATGCCCCCGGCACCACTTGCGGGAATTGGCCGGACACCATCGACGCGACTGGGGCGAGCGGGGGACGACGCAGGCATGCTGATGCGGGTTCCCGTCCTGCTCAATGGCCAGCCCGTCCACGCCCTGGTGGACACCGAGGCGAGCCACACGTATGTCACGGCCCACCTGGTGCCGGAGGCAGACCTGGAGCAGCGGGAGGAAGGTATTCAACTTGCCACCTGGGGAGCTTGTGCGCTCACTATGGGGCGCGCCCAGGTAAGGATCGCCTTCAGGGACATGTGTAGTCAGACAACAGCCCTGGTGGTGCCGGAGCTGAGGGACTACCTGATCCTGGGGCTGCCATGGCTCATCCAGGAGGAAGCTGCCATTGACGTTAGTGAGGGCAGGATACACGTCGGGCGTCAGGGACGGAGGACACTCTACAGCGTCAATCAGAAGGGAGCACCCCCACCAACCCCTACCGTCACCCTTGCAGACTTGCGAAATGAGGTACCCCCAGACAGTGTCGGACTGGGCCGGAAGGGCCCGGGTGGCTGACCACAAGCCTGGGGCCCGAGACTAGATGATGGTAGATGGGATACTATCGGAAAATACTGTGATACACAAATTGAGATGAACAAAATATAAAATTTAATTATAAACGTTGTAATAAATTATTAGTTACGGACAATAGCACATCAGGTTACCCTCTACCAGTATAAAAGGACCACTCTTAATAGGCGAGTTTCATATAACTCGAGCTCAGTTCAAAGTCAAAGTATAGTAACCTGATAGATATTCCAATAATTATTAATTATATTAAACACACATTTAAGAAAGGCGTTCTTTGTAAATTATTTGACACAAGAGACTTATATTAATTATATAGTCCCTCCTCTAACATCAATGGGCTGTAAGTTATTTTTTTTCCTAGTATTTAATACACATGTACATTACCTACTACATACCTTTAAATATTGTTTTTGTTTTTAAATTACACTTACATAAAATAGCAACCATTGAGTGCTTGGTTACTTTGGCAATGATGTCCCATTATTGGCTTTTGTATTATGTATAACACAGTTCAAACATGTATATTAATTATAAGCTGTTGGATATCTCAATCAATAATAAAATAAAATAATAAGAATAACAAATAATAAATAAAGCTAGCCAATCAACATTTTTTTAAAAGAGCAGAATTTTCAGCTAAGCAGTTAATGACTCGATTGTAAAAGCTGTTGTTCTCATGATCCTTGATTAGATCCGATTATGTGTTTAATATAATCAACTAATCCAACAGTTCTTGCCCCAGTTGAGAGCAAAGTCTCGTTTTAATGCGCTTCAACGCTGAAAATCGTCTCTCACAAGTCACTTGCGTGAATGAAATTGTGAGAATTACACAATATGCAACATATAAGGTGGTGTACGTGCTGATATGCATGTTATACTGTGATAAAAGTTTACATGCACATGGTATGCAACTTTGACAGTCGTCCAAACCACTTCTGGAAAAACACACGGCGTCCTTGGCTGTTTGGTCTAAGTCTAAGACATCTTGTTCGTCTTCTTCTTCACTTTGTGAATCTGAGTCTTGCTTATGTTGCCTAGGTGAAATGTGCTCATCCCAAAGAGTTTTAGACAGTTCATTAAAATTATTTGCAAAAGATTTCAGTTCTTTTGACAGCAATTCTCGATCGACATTTGCAATTGATGCGAGAGACTTAGTGCGTCATTAGGAATCCCATTTTCGTTGATTTTAATGAAGTATTTCGGGTCCAAACAAACGGCATCTTTCATTAAATCTTCTTTGCAGATGAATTTTTCGTTTATTTTAACCTAAGCTGTATTAATAATGACTTTGTAGACAGAAATATAATATAATCTCTTTGGGTCTGTAGCCAATAATGTTGCTTCATTTTGGCATAACTCATCATGTTTCTTGGTTTTTTTTTTTTTTTTTTTTTTAGAAATTCTTCGTAACGGCAAAGTGGTTTGTATGTCGAGACAGGGACGAAACTAAGGGGGGGCAGACGGGGCTTGTGCCCCGGGCGCCGCATTTGGAGGGGCGCTGAACTGGCAGAGTAATTTATACTACATATATTTACTTCAATATCGTAGTGTTAGAACAAAAAAAAGTCGAGGGCAGTTTAACAGAATTATTCATATTGGAAGATATATACGCTAATAAAAATGATATTATTCGCGTACATTCTAACTTGCGATGGTACGGTGGTAACTGGTAGGTACATACCACTAAATTGTTGTAGGTACAAATACCTTCTAGATTGTACGTCTGGCAACTCTGCCGTGGGCCTGTGGGAACCATGGAGAGAAATCCCCACCCGACCTCGGAAAGTCGCGACATTTCTCACCCCCACCGCCCCGCCCAGGCCAGGTCAGGCATCGGGTGTCTGAAATAGCTTCAGTTGATCACAACCACAACCCAGTAGGGTCATTCGCCCGGGAGTATCTTTTCATGTGTGTAGCATTTCTGTTCTCTCAGTTACGTCACTTTTGCTATTTGTGAATACACAATTTCGTAAACTGTTTCAACTGTGTTTGACAATCGTGTTTAATCTCAAAACATGTCAAAAAACCGTCTGGTGCAGAATTCAAAAGAAGAGCTAAAGAACGAGAAAAAGAAGCTCGCCAGTCTTCGTCCTTTTTATCATCTTGGTTTATGTCAAAGACGTTGATGAAGAAGGTACGTTATTAACTTACTTGAAAAAAATAAGGTAACAATATTTTTTTTTAAATGTTACCTACTTTCTTATTTTAGTTTTTGTAATAGAAAAGTATTGCATTATAACTTAAATAGGGCAACCGTTAGATCTAATACTTAATTTTTAACAGCATGTTTTAAGTCCGTACGCAAACGCACGCAAGGACATTAGTACTTTGCTGCGCATGTCTGTCTATCTGCCTATTTGGATATAAAAATATTTTTATGGAAATTGGATCAAATAGATGTTTGAAATAAAAACTTAAAAGAAAATCCCTTTCGGCACAGCCTACAGGCGTACGTAGATTTCGAAGTAATACATATTTACTCTGGAAGTATTTTTAAGACTCCTATAAACTTCCGGAACATTTTTGTCTTTCAACCCCTGTTATTTTCCGCCCCTTGCAGTAATGGCTTGGCATATAAAAAATAAATTTAGACAAAACTTGTAGATAATATTTTTAGGTTTTACAATAAAAAGTATTGAATTTAATAGTGTTAATGGTACGAATTTTATTCTTTTTTATTTCACCCCTCTTTTTTCAACCCTTTGCAGCAATGGTTAGTCTTATAAAAATTGTTTCAGACAAAGAGGATAGTATTTACCAGCTCAAATTAGAATTTCAAAACAGTATAGCAATAGCTTACACAGAAATCACATATCTAGACTTACTCATTGATCAAACAAGTCTAATTACTTTGGTTTTGTTTTGTAGGTGGTAGCAGTAGCATTAATGATCCTGAAGAACATTTAATTCAAGAGGTATGTGTAACTGGAACAGAGAGTGAGTGGGCAAGAAACAAGCCATCAAGAAGAACTTCAAATTCCAGTAACACAAGTCATCAATGAAGATGAGTTCCAACCATGCACTGTATCTGAGCAGCATCTTACGACTAATGTTGGAACATCAAAGGCATTTTTTTCTGATTCTACAATTCCGACAAAGAACCTCGTCCAGGGTGAGCCTGCTATTCATTTTGATTTCAGAGACCCCGGGAAGTGGCCTGCAGCCTTTTCGGATACAGAAAGATGCTTTATAGTATCAGGATTATTGAACGAGGGGAAGGTAGAGCCTGATCTAAGTAACATCTCAAGAGATGGAAGAAATTTAACCAAAGACTGGTTCACCAAAACATTGGCTGGTGGTCTAAAGGTACGCCGAACATGGCTAACATACAGTCAATCAAAAAATTCCTTGTTTTGTGTACCATGCAAACCTTTTTCCTACATGTTTTCTGAACAAAAAGTATCTGTTTTGGCCAAGGACGAAGGTTTCACTCAGTGGAAAAATTTGAGTGAAAGGATGCCTGAGCATGAAAATTCACTTCACAAAAAGTGTTTCTGCTCGTAGAAAACATTGGAATTATTGATAAAGAGCTGCAGGATCAAATAGCACAGGAGGGAACACACTGGAGAGGAGTTTCGTATGTAATAATTGATGTTATTATACATTTTGCAAAACAAGGTAGTCCATTAAGAGGTTCTGATGAATCCCTATAATTTGGTGACCCTAGATGTGGCAAGTTTTTAAACACAATATAGCTGGTATATCATTATCATTCCCAACTGAGAGAGCACATTTTCCGCCATGAAAATGGCCAGGTCAGCTACTTTTCTCCTTATATCCAAAATGAATTTTTAGAAATTATCGCTGGAAAAATAAGAGTTAATGACATGAAAGCTTCTAAATACTTTTCCATTATGTTTGAGTGCACGCCTGATCTAAGCCATTTTGAACAAATGTCTGAAGTTCTTCGTTACGTGAAGATCACCGAAAATGGCCCTGAGATAGTGGAAAGTTTTCTTGATGTCATAATAGTTTGTGAAAAAAGTGGATTGGCTCTTTCAGAAGAGATTTTAGAAAAACTCATAAATGATAGATTAGATATTAAGAACTGCAGAGGGCAGTCATATGATAATGGGTCAAACATGACTGGTGTGTAGAAAGGAGTTCAATCTCGAATCAAAGAAGTAAATAGTTTGGCATATTTTGTGCCATGTGCAGCACATTCTCTAAATTTAGTTGGAGTGAATGCTGCTAGCTTATCACCAGAGGCAGAGTCCTACTTTGGCCAACTTAATTGTCTCTACAATTTCTTTGCTTCCTCCACCAATAGATGGGAGGTTCTAGTGCAACATGTTCCCTTATCTCTCAAACTGCAAAGCAATACCAGATGGTCGACTAAGAGAGAAGCTGTAGCTGTAATATATAAGCATATAGACAAGATTATAGATGCTTTGAATGATCTCGTGACCAGCCCAATAACAACAGCTGAAACAAAAACAGAAGCAACTTCTTTTCTAAGAAATATCAGAAAGTTTGAATTCATTGTATTTTCCTGTTTTTGGTATAGGGAACCAAGCCGTATTGATATCGTCAACAAATTATTACAAAGAGATGACATCAGTATCGCTCTATCAGCAAAACATATTAACCGTCTGATATCAGAATTAGGATCAGAAAGGTTAAATAGTTCCACAAACACAATCAGAGAAGCGAAAGAAATAGCAGAAACAAGTAAGGGTAAGAAAGAAAAAGCGGATGGTTGATGAAAAGGGTGAAGATGAAAGCTATGAATTCTCAGAAGAAAAAAAGTTCAGACTGTTGATTATACAAATGATGGATAGGATTCTGAGTGAACTGAGACAAAGGTTTTAAGCTATTCAAAACATGAATAGTTTATTTGGTTTCCTTAATCGAGCTCTGTTTGAAACACTAAATGGTGAATAATTGAAGAAACAGGCACTTGATTTAGCTACCACATATAAAGAATACTTAAACAGGGACGATCTGGCGATAGAAGTTGAAAGTTTTAAGTATCATGCCTTGGATTTAAGCCCTAATATAAAAACAGTTTCACCAGCAGATCTTCTGCCATTAATATATAAGAATGGGCTTGAAGACGCATACCCCAACATAACGACAGCATTGAGAATTTTTTGCACAATACTAGTCTTAACCGCCTCTAATGAAAGGAATTTTAGCAAACTAAAAATCATAAAAAATTACTTTAGAAATTTAACAGGTCAGCAAAGACTAACCTACCTGAGCATCATATCAATAGAGCACAAGTTAGTTTCAAAGCTGTCTTTTGAGGGCATTGTAAAAACATTTGCAGCCAAAAGAGCCCGTAAAGTTAAGTTTTAGTTCATGTTTTCTGTATGTGAATTAATTTTTTTTAACACAATTAGCCAGTAGATTAAGATATTGTGTCAATGTATAGTTATTATTCTCAAGATAACAACTTGAGTGAAATATTTTATTCATAATATTAACTCTATATATCATAATTAAATATCCTGTTCTTTTTGCAGATTCAGTCCACACATATTGTTCTGTTATTTGATGATAAACTTTTAATTTCATTTGCAGCATTTATGTAAATATTGTGAAAATATATATCAAACATGCTACTCTTAGATTACATGTCAATTAAGTAGCTTAGACATAAGTGGGTATTTTATCTTGTAGTAAAAATGAAATTGCTGTAAATAAATACATTTGTTTGTTATCTAATTAATAAAACATATTTGTAATTGTGGAATTCATATGTAGTGGTAATATGAGGACGTGTTGTCGATAAATGGTTAGGGGAAAAATTTAAAAAGGGGGGGGGGGGGGGTGGCGCCAAGATGAGATGTTGCCCCGGGTGGAAAAATGTCTAGTTACGTCCCTGTGTCGAGATCAATGTTTTCGGCGTGCATCAAGTCTTGAACATCGGAACTTGCAGCTTTTTCATCAAAAGTATCTAAATACTTAAAGTTTTTATTAACGCGACGTATCGAGTTTTCTCCATAACAGTGATCAAGGCTTTGTCTTTAGCCCACCATCTCGTTTTTCCAATATTCTGTAATCGTCTCAATTTGTCTTGTCCAGCTGTTAATTCTGAAATTTTGTCCACCCATAGAGATGTGCGCTTAAATGATTCACGAATGAATACACTGGTATACTCAAAGAGCCTAAATAAATTATTTGCTGCAGTACAGCTTGACATCGCGCCTCCTAGCACTAAGTTTAAAACATATGCATAACAATGTGTGAAAATTAATTTTGGCATTTCATTCTTCAGTTTTGCTTGAAGACCATTATACCTGCCTGCCATATTTCCGGCGCCATCAAATGACACGCTAATAAGATCTTGCAAATCTAAGCCTAACTGGACTACTTCATTGCTTACAAGAGCTCTGTAATCTTCTCCTGTTGATTTACGGACAGGGACCATACTGAGCATTCGTTCTTGTGGGATTCCATTCTTAAATAGCGTACGCAAATTGCTGTCTGGTCAACAACGCCAACATCCTGACAAGAATTTACATTGAGGCTAAAAGATTTCGCCGCCTGGATTTCTATAACGATTTTTTGTTTAACTTGACGTGCACATATATTTATTTATTTATTTATGGTGGTTTTTGACAAAAAGTTAACAAGCCTACCTCGACCCTTACCTTTTCCTGAGTCTTTTTTTTTTTTTTACTTTTAGTAATTGCCTCGGATATGTGGGCCTTAAGAAATAGATCATACTTCGAGAACCGGACAACTAAATTTAAAAAGTTTCCGTGCTCCTGTTTCTGGTTGTCGTCAGCGATATCCGTTAATGAGTAGAAGGCCTCACTTTTTCCACGATAAGCAATGCCTTGTTTAGATATAATTAGTATTATATCAATTATTCTTCTCAGGATCAGACGCATATTAGAAATCTCTTGCATATTCTTTTGCGTGAGATGTTCCATTTTTTTTTTTTTTTTTTTTTTTTTTTTTGCTGTAAGCAAGGCGTCCACGGCTAACTGATGACTGTGGCTTTCCTCATGTTTGACGAGTTGCTTATAAATATATTTTTTGGTCGGAGTAACACCATCAATAATGGACTTCTTCCTCCTTTTTTTTTTTTTTTTTTTTTTTTTTTTTTTTTTTTTGTGTCGTCAGACGCAAAACACATGCAGGCAGTACAAAATAGCTTAGAGAATAAGAGACAGATTCTCGTCGAATTAAAGTTCCTGTTGGTAACTTTCGGTAGTAAACCCGATTTCCATCAAAAGGCAAACGGTTTTTATCACCCGAAGGTTGCATAGGGTGAACAGATAAGAAACTTGATTTCTCAGCAGTCGTAGCATTTTTTCTTGGAGGAGCAAATTCAGAAAGTTTTTGAATTTCATTGTAAGCATCGTCTGTAAATGTAAGTGGCTTTAGCGCAACGCTATCGATATTTGCACTAGCTCCGGTATCGCTAGAAATTGAAGTAATTGTGTCTTTAATATTATAAATGCATGCATTTGTTTCTTGTGATGCTGTGTCCTGCGTGATTAGTATCGGTACAGTCGCCGCTGCCATGCTCTGTTCTGAAGTATTTGCATGCGAAACTGAATCCAATTTTTCGTCTGACACAAATATTGATGATGATGATGATGATGATGATGATGAGGGTCCTATAAAATAAAATATATAAATATTTTATATATATATATGATAGCTATACACATTCACAAAAATTCATTGAAATTGGTGGCATGGTTTCGGAAATTAAATAAAAATCCGCCTTTTTTCCTCTACAACAATACGAGTAAGTTACAAAAGTTCAGCTATCTAGGTCCAAAGGTTTGGGCTGAGCACAACGACCTATCTCTAGGTCGTTGGTGTGTACAATGCTCGTTGGTGTGTACAAATGAATTGTTGGACATGGACTACATCACGTTGTGTAATCTATGACTTAGTCCATGTGTTTGAGAGAAATGGTTATTTTTTGTTTAATTAATTATAAAGCTCATATTTTAAAGCATGTGGTGTAATATCATTAACTAAGGATAAGCAATCTATAGTCGTAAGTATTTTATACTGTTGTGTTCTGAGCTTAACTTTTTTGATAACTGTTCCGGAAAAATACGCAGTTAACCATAAAATTAGCTTAATTTTATGTCCAAAGAATTTTTATTATAAAAAAATTTCACTTTACCACAAAAAGGCACAGGATCATGCTTTTGATTGCCTTGGGGTTGACATGTGAGTAAATCATAATGTTATTTTTGAGGTTAAATCATGCCTGTCACTGACGTACGGCATGGGAACTAACCCTATTGGGTTTTGATTTGATGTCACGTCAAATTGGGCTTTCAGCAGGTGGGAATAAATTATTATCCAACCCCCCACCACCCACCTCATTTGTGGATGGGTGATTTCCTAGAGTTACGACTTTTCTATGAAAAACAATGGATATGTTTTTTTCAGTTTAACTTGTCTCTTAAATGTTATTGTTTTTAATGTTGCTTTAAACATTGAGCAGAGCCATGCCATGTGAACAAAGGGATATCCTTAAGGATCTTTAATGCATTGGTTTCCGTTGAGTTCTGCATCGTAATGCTGTTGACCAGTTTTGGGTTCTTCTGCCTTTCAGACCATTTCATGCCCTAACCTCTACATGGCTCATTCATCCAGGGACCTTGTGATGGGGTAGGTGAGGCCGTAAAGCGACTTGTGGCTAAGACAAGTCTGCAACGACCGGTAGAAGGCTACATTACAACACCAATCAGCATGTTCAATTTTTGCGTGGAAAACATTAAAGGAATCGGTAAATATGTAGTTGAGCGGTATTTGCGAAAGAAAAAAATTGTTAAAAATCTGAAAATACTTTTATTGTATGTTCAACTTCCTCTTTTCATTAAAAGCGGCGGAGGTAAGAAATTCCAAATACTTTAGGAGATATCGAATTTTTAAATTTCATCATATGTAGTTTAGCAGTATTTGCGAAAAAAATGTTATAAATCCGAAAATACCTTTATTGTATGCTCTTAAACTTCCTCTTTTCATTCAAAGTGGCGGATATAAGAAATTCTAAATACTTTAGGAGATATCAAATTTTTAAATTTCATCACAATACCAGTGCATTCATGTGGCTTTCACCATTGTTTCTTGTTTACGAGTATCTATTTTTTTATTGGATAATGATGTCACGTGATGGTTCGTGATAGGCCAGAATTCAAATGAACCAATACATGATTATTTAGTTTATTTATTGTTTAAAACTGTGTTTAATTACCGCCTCCAACTTAGGTGAGTTTTTAACGTTTCTAATTTTAAAGTCTTATTTGTTATTTATATTGTTGCTCAAGTAATAAGTAACAAAAAAAATTTACGTGAGTTGTTACTGTTCATCCTTTGTCCCGGTTTGTTAGGTCAGGTCAGTTACATTATAAATACTTTAAAACTAATGAACCATTGAAATTAATTCATATTAATTTTAATGTACGCTTTGTTTCAAAGTATTTATAATATTATAATGTAACTGACCTGACCTAATCGACCATTTTCATTAATTAGGCATTCACAAACACAGGGCAATAAAAAAAAATTGCGGCGGTCGAATGATTACACAGGTCTTGTATAGCAAAATAAGAACAGCAATATCTCCTAAAGTATTTGGAATTTCTTATCTCCGCCACTTATAATGAAAAGAAGATGTTGAAGAGCATATAATAAAGGTATTTTCGGATTTTTAACATTTTTTTTCGTAAATACCGCTGAACTACATATGATGAAATTTAAAAATTCGATATCTTCTAAAGTATTTGGAATTTCTTATATCCACCACTTTTAATGAAAAGAGGAAGTTGAAGAGCGTACAATAAAAGTATTTTCAGATTTTTAACATTTTTTTCGGAAATACCGCTCAACTACATATTTACCAAGGAATTGATTTTGTCTTTGTAGAGGAAAGTGAAGTTCGAAAGGTACAGCTTCGTTTAAAAAGTCGGTTTGATGAAGCTAAAAGAATTGTAAGTACTAGAAACCATCATTGTTATGAACCAAAGGATAGGTCAACAATACAAGTCGGCACCATTTCAGCATCATTCGTCAGAAACCCTAAAGAATATACTATTGCTGGAACTCCTGTAGTTTTTCATGTCAGTGTCATATCAGTGAAGGACAATATTGTGTGTGTTTTGACAACAGATGGTACATTGGTAAGTTTGTGAGGTTTCAAAGGAAAAAAATGATGTCAAGGTGGTACCTATTCTACAAACCAGGTGGTCCATCAACAAGCTTCAGTTTAACAAGCGATGAAGTTTCATGGGTGGAGATGAAAAATGTTTTGGATGTCCTCCGACCTACAGAGTTAACAACTATGACAGGAAGAACATTTAATATTACAGAAGAGAAAAATACTGATCTCTCATTGAAACTAGAAGCCCACTTTCACAAATAAAACTTCGGCATCACAACTGTACCAAGTGAATTTCAAACTGTGTAAAGAATGTTATTGTGAGTTTATTAACTAAGCCTTTTTGTACATATTATGTTAAAAATGTAATTTAATTTTAATGACAGACATTTTTTTAAAATAATATGAAAACATGAACAACTGTTGAATTATACGTACCGTTCTTACGTGTATAGCAATTTAACACATGTTTCAAATAACTTTAACTTTTAAACCAGTTTAAACCACAAAATGAAACTTGCACATTTTGATAATTACTAATAAATGTATTTTTTGGCATAAACAGAAAAATTTTATCCGGTCCCCCTTTTAAGATATTTGACCTTGAAATTAACAAAATTTGAAAATTTTGAAATTTTGATGCTAAAAAAAGCAGGAAGGGCTTGAAACCATTACTTTAACTCAACACAGCTGGAAAGTACTCTAGCCGTAGTTATTACACGGAAAATTTGGTCTTTTGGTTCCTACCCCAAGTCACCTTAAAAGGTCATGAAAATTGCTGAAAATGTTCAATATTTTGGTATATTTTAAGGTAATTTTTCTTATGTTTTCCTAATGTATTTAATATATTTTTATACATTTTATGTAAGCCTATAATGTTCTCTTCTTATCAGTAAAGACAAGAAACTTCTATCTTTTAGTCAAGGCCAACAATAAACTTTTAACAAAACCTCTACGAGGCCTTATTTTTGCACGCAGTAGCAAAGATAATCGAGCCCTGATTCAAAATACTGTAAAATCACATGATGGCAGATAAAAAATAAATAAAAAATTGTTTTGAGCTATTTACTGATGAGACTTTATTGGGTAAAAATATTAAAATTTTCTAAAATTGTCAAGCAACCACACCTTGGTGATTTCACATGGAATGACTCACTAGATGGTTTAATAACATAATACCTTTACCACTGTAAACCCCAAGAAACTTATTAATGTTCTTATGTTGTTTAAATTAAGTGAGTTAATTTTGTGTGCATTTTTAAAATGTTTAGCTTGATTAATTTTTATTTTTTTTATTAGATATATAACTATCAATTTCAAAAATCACAGCAGAAATGGTGAAGTTACAGAAGAAACAGCAGAAAGGATTTGTTAAGGATGAAGATGATCTCTCTCAGATAATAGATGATGTTGATGATGATGATGAAACAAATGAGCAACTTTATTTGCAGCCACAGGATGAAACCAACGCTGAGTTTTCTGCAAAAAAGAAATGGTATGAAGAGGTAAGTATTTTTTAACTTAATCCATTTTTGGAAGACCCGTAATCAGTGATAAGATTTTATTGTTTCCCACAGTTGCCTGTTAATTATTGTCAGAATAAATTCTTTATTACTATACGATCAAGTAATATATTTGCCTACGTGCTATTTCTGAATACCATTTTAGATAACCCTTTAGTCTAGAGGTACCTTGAAAAGTGCATCTTAAGGGATGTTAGCCATTTTAGTTGGCCTTCGGAATATGTGGTTGCAAGGATCCATATTGAATCGTAAGTGCGACCTTTCGTGGAAGGATTAGTCCTTTCACCCTCCCGTACATCCGTGAGGCTTGATGGGTCTGTGGTGATCCTTTTAGGGTAATGTGATGGGAGTCTATAGTTGAATCAGCAGCTAATTGCTATTCATATTTTTTGTATGTATTTATTGTTGACGATTGATCAAACTGAGTGCATAGAAATGGAAATTAAATATTAGTCGGAAATAGTAGTGAAAATCTCTATAAACACAAGCAACTGTCTGCTGATAATGTATTTCTTTCTTGATAAACCAAGTTGTGCTAGCAAAAAAAAATAATAATAATAATAGCAACTTCTTTCCATAACAGATATAAAGCCTGCTGTGTTGCACTGAATTACATGTGGTTGAAGTTTTTGGCTTTGGTAATTAGCAAGGAGATGGTCACTTCTATAAAAAAAAAATTCAATTGCAAATTTGTATTTCCTGTCATTTTTTCTTATCATTTTCTAAAAGGGAATTGCTTTACTATACGACAATTAGTCTATTTTAATTGTTAGTGCAGTTATCGAAGCTACATTTAAAATACCTACTGTAAAATAGTCTAATGTTTGGTTAGGAGTTACCTATTTTAAAAGTAAATAATCTAACCAACGGTTCATGCGATTTTACAGTATTTTTAATGCACATAACTTAAACTAATTAACAGTTGATACAGTAAACTAGTATTAATTTACTGAACACATTACAAGGCATTTTTACAGAATGATACGCTGTAAGAAAAATGGCAGGAACAAAATAAATGCATTTTTTTTTATTTCTTTGATTTTTTTTTTTAAGAGATTAATTTCAAAAAGTGTTCAACTAAACCGGAATGGACTGTGTGTGCCCCCCAGTTTGTGGATGAACCTTCGGAAGCGGTGTCCTTGTCGCTAGAGGAGATCGAAAGGCTCAGAGCGGAGGCAAAGAAACTACTTGCTGATGAAGTCACGAAGCATGAACATCGTAAGTTAAACCTTTTTGTTTGCTTATCATTCCATGATTGCAGGTGGTCACCGATGGTTTGAAAAAATTCACCACGGATGGGGCTTGTCAGCGATAACTGAACCATTTGCATGTCGCAACAAGTCACAGTCGTTCCCGGCTGCGATGACGTTTGATCCTTGCAGAGCCTCTCCATGGGGTGTGAAATCCTGTTAATAGTTGACGTAATAATTCGAAGACTGTCACTCTTTGCATTTAAGTAAAAGAGTCTAACTGAATCTTTTAAATTTAATTCGTCTCACGACCATAAATAGATATTGCTGAGCCACCGAGATGCCACTAAATCTCAGTCCAGCCTGCAAACTGACGAGACAAAACACTGTACAAGAAACATACAAAAGTCTTTCAAGAATTACAGTCAAACCTCATTATTACAAACCTGAAGGGACCATAATTTTAGCACTTTGTAATAACGAGGGTTTGTTTTAACCAAACTATTGGGATATCATGACAAAAAAAATTGATTGAACTTTAAATGCCTCTATTTACAATTATAAAGAAAATTATACACACCATTGGTAGTATAAGCTGGCTTCACTACATGCATGACAATATGTAAACACTGAAGAAAACAAACACAATAAATCATAATACAAACTTCAATAAACTTGCATTCATGACACATTTTCTATTCAAACATTTGGTTTAAAAACATCAATTCTGGTTTGCACTATCTTTTTCTTATAGGTATTGTTTACCACTTTTAACTTTGGTCGTATCTACTGCTGCCGACTCCCTACACATAGTTTTGCCAACAAGATTGTTGCGATCCTTAAACCGTTGTAGCCAACAATTGCTGAACTTGAAGTCTGAAATTCCTAACCTCAATGCTAGGTAGTCTGCCTTCTGAATCATAGGTCCAGAAATTGGCAAGTTTGCTGCACACATTTCTTAAAACCACTGCAACAAGGTAGCTTCTATTTCTTGATGTTTTGGGCCTCGCATTCTTTTTCTTGTTGATAATCTGCACGAACTCGCAAAAGCCGATTCAATCTTTTCACGATTTTTTAGTATTATTGACAACAATGATTGCGGGATGTTAAATTCTCTTGCAATTTCAGTTTTCATTCTCTCTCCATTGACTACTTCTTCAATAATTTTAACTTTAACTTGCAATGTAAGTTCGTTGCGTTTACGTTTCGCAGTCATATTACAAAACAACTAACACTCAAAATTGAGGTTAAGATACACGTGCGTGAACAATGGAAAATATAAGAACTTTTTTCCATAGAATGTTTAAACTTCTACGTATGTACACTTCCGTCGACTAATATTAATAAGGTATAGAGTTCTTTCCTTTACGTTTTCCGTTTACAGCATGGCATCTTTTCTAGTTTAATTACTAACATCGCCACTAGAGTTGAACTTTTCAATCTTGTTTTTCGACCATTTTGCGCTGTAGGATACATACATGTATCTTTGGAGAAACGTTTGTTTACATGACGCTTAGGCTGGGTTCACAATTGAAAAAATAACAGTAACAGTAACAGTAGGTCATGTGCATAGGATATGAACGCCATGTTTCCTAACCTAACGATTCACAATAGCAGAAAGTTGGTCGTGTGCATGGGAGCAAGGTCGTGTGCATAGGAGTGAAATGAATATATTTTATTTTGGTCACGTACGCATGGCACAACAGCCAATGAGAGAAGAGCAGGGTGGTTTTTTGGCGGGACTAGAAATATGTTTATATTTATTAACCATATTGTGGTAAGAAAACGTCGAGATAATAATAGTATTATCGTTATTTTGAAAGTTAATATGTTTATTTACTAACACTGCAAACAGATGTCGCATAGTTCGCGAAATTTCATTGGCTGAAATTAACAGTAATAATTCAATTGTGAACCGATTTCGCAGTTCGCACAAGTCGTGTGCACAGGTCGTGTGCATGGCTTGCTATGCACTCGCTAAATTTTTTTAATTGTGAACCCAGCCTTATGAAGACTATTTACTTTAGACTTCGGTGGTGAAATTCGTATTAAACGTTTACTTAACTTATACACGTTAACAGCTACTTGAGGGATCAAAACAACTTCATAATTCATATTAACCGTATTTCGTATTAAAAGTACTGAATAACATAGGAAATCATACTTTATTTTCCGGGACTGTGAAAGTACTTCGCATAAACGGGAATTTCGTACTAAGCGGATTCGTATTAATGAGGTTTGACTGTACATAGCTGGGGACTTCCTCAGTAAAAACACAGTCCTATTGGCTACAAAACTTATTCTTTCAACTACTGTTCAGTGATTCCTCATTCAGCAACCGTTCCCCAGTTCTGTCTATGTCTCTTTCTTTCTCTTACGCAGGGTGCGATATCTAGCATTTCAGCGCCAAGGCTTTACGCCTCTTACTTTCTTTTTCTCGCCGAACTCACTGTCTTATGTTCTAGAAATGTCACTGACACACAATGAAACACACATGTAAAATCGTAGTATTCATAAAAAAAAAAACTTTTTATGTGCACTTATCTACTGAAAATCATATTCACATAAATATCTACCTGGCCAACCACGTGAAAACATTCAAAACATAAATAATGTTCGCAGGCTTCTACGGCCATTGTCTGAAGAGGCTTGGCTTCTGGGTTGTAGCCGTGTCCTTGGTGAATAATTCACCGATGTTTCGGTGAATTATTCGCCAAGGACGCGGCTACAACCCAGAAGCCAAGCCACTCGGTTAAAAACATATTGGAAAGGCTCTTCTGGTTAAATAATTAACTGAATCTTACAAGAATATTCATATGGACAAAATGCAAGTTTAAAAATTGGTCACTGTGACCTTTAACTAATAAGCTGATCCACCTGAATTATAAAACATAATATTTATTCTTCCCAAAATATTCTCTTAAAAGTTAAGGAAGGCAGAGTCCTACAATGTTTCTGAAACAAAACAATGTATTAAGCCTTAGAGCACTGAAATGCAAATCCAATCATGAACTTTAATCAAATTGTGTGGACCAAATATTTGGGGGGGGGGGGGGGGGTTATTTCTTTGTTTTATATTTATTTAATTTTTAAGCACACACACGTGCTGGATTTAATTATTTTTTTTCTCGGTAAATCTGACCTCCTCATGCTCAAAACAAATGATGTTTTTGATTATGAAAATGCTGCATGTCTCCCTGTCAGAATTACAATATTTTAGTCGTGGAGTTAGGAATAGACAGGAAATGGCATGCTGTTACGTAGTTGGTCTCGTTTTACCCTCGCCTTCGCCATATTGTTCCCACCCAAAACATTGTTTAAATGGTGCTTGATAAAGTCAGATGATGGTTAGCAAGTATGAATTAGAATCTCCGTCGTTAAAAAATAATCACTTTCATTTTAAAAAAGTCATTTCAAACTGCTTCCACAATACAAACACTGAGTTTTAGGCAATGTTTTGGATGTCCAATCAACATGGCACAGCAATTAATTTAAGGGGAAAAAAACTGCTTCACAAACTTACAATGTAATCATGCAGTCGTAGCCACCCCTGATTTAGTGATATAAGAAGAAGAAGTGAGAAATGAAAATTGTATTTTAAAAACATTATTGACTGACACAAGAAGTGAATTATCGCAGCTCACTAATGCTGCGGTAACGCAGCAGAAACATGACATTAATCCTGTTAATGCATCTCCAGGCAAGGCGACCTACAGCTGTGTTACACAACAGGGAGCGGTAAGTAGGTCAGTGAACAATAGCCGGTTACCGTCACCGCAGCGGAAACAGAATGCCAGGAGTGTACAAAATCACCCAGTCCATAGTCCGTCAGCTCAGATCAATTCAGTATTAAATAAAGCAAATGAATTAACAAAAACACAGCAAGATGAAGAAGGATTTACTGAAGTAAGGTATCGCCAAAAATCAAAAAATAATTTAACAAAAACGGCGCAGCATTCCGAGAAAAAACGTGAAATGCAAATTGGTGTTAGAACCACATCCACTTTGAAAACCGTAACGAACCCTAGGCAGTTTAAATCTAAAGCCCTGTTTGTCTCTAGATTCGACCCCTCAGTTACTGAAAGTGAAGTCACAGCATATATTAAAGGTGAACTTGATATCTCCTACCTTCGCGTAGCCAAGCTCAAGACTAAATACAATACATACGCATCTTTCCTTGTGGCTGTTCACGAGAAGGACTATGATAGACTTAATAATACTGTGTTTTGGCCTTCGGGATGCTTAATTACGGAATTTCGGGGTAGACTCCACAATGAACAAATATTTGGGTATGATCAAGCCAAAAGTCAAGCATCTATCGTTACCGATAACACAAACCCCACAAAAACGCAGTCATCTGCTACGTCGTCAGAAGTAAACGAGGCGCCCTTATCATCATGTTCCACATCAGCGTCTGGAGGAGCGCCTGGCCCTTTCTCTTCTGGCTAGTCCGTGTGCGTGCGTGTGTGACATTTATTATCAAAATGTGAGAGGTCTAAGATCAAAATCAATTGAGTTTTACGATAATTTAGCAGCTAATGATTTTGATATAATTTGTCTTACTGAAACTTGGTTTAACAATAATAGCATTAACTCGCATTACTTTGATGATAAATACCTCATCTTTAGAACAGATAGAGATCCAGCCTTAACAATGAAGGAAAGGGGAGGTGGGGTATTAATTGCTATCAACAAAAATAAATTTAAATATGCTTACCCAACCCATGTTTTTGATCATACAGGAATTGAAGCTGTATGGATTAAAGTTAAAACCTCTCAAACAAATACCCTAGTGCTTGGTAATATTTATATTCCACCGGATACATCACCTGCAGTGTATGGTGCCTACTTTGAAGAGCTCGAAGAAAAGTTTGCAACATGCCAAGATAATATCCTTATTCTTGGTGACTTTAATGTGCCTGGTGTTGACTGGTCTTACTTACATTCAAAAAACGTAAATCCTGTTGGTATGACATCCAAAGTCAAGCTGTGTTCCACTTTATCTCAGGTTTGGGTTTGTCCCAGTGTAACGACACTCAGCCTCCTATCCACCTCTTGGACCTATGTTTTTCTAATTTACAGCATTGTGTGGTTAGTAAAGCCTTAGAGTCATTAATTAAAGAAGACACATTCCATCCGGCTCTTATTGTTAATATTGAAATAAGTCTAACAATCAGAAAAGAAAATACATCTACAACCTTTATAAATTATAAAAAAGGAGACTACTTAAGTTTGTATAATGCTATTAAAAATCATGATTGGTCTATATTATATAACACTACTGACGTGAATATTATGGTAGACATTCTAACTACTACAGTTAATCAATATATTATGAGTTACATTCCTGTCACTGTGAAAACTACTTATAGTTATCCGCATTGGTTCTCAAAGCAACTTATACGAACACTAAAACAAAAAAAACATTTCCATAAATTATACAAAAGAAACATGAATCCTTATTACTATGCTCTATTTTCACAGAAATGTAAAGAGGCTAAATATCTCATTTCAAGAGACAAAAACTTTTGGTTACAAACTCTAAACAACAAAATCAAACAAAATCCAAAAAATTTTTGGCGTTACATAAAAATCATGAAAGTAGGATACAATCAGCCATTCTCTCTCAAGGTCAATGATACTGTCACTAATGACACATTTTGTATTGCAAACAGTTTTGCGAACTATTTTTCTAGCGTATATGTAACTCCAGCCAATAACAGCACTCCTTTGATATCTGATAATACTGCTTGCTCCATTCCTATGTCCACTATTACTGAGAGTCTTGTACTTTGGGGGATCAAATCCTTGAAATCTACTATGTCAACAGGTCCAGATGGTATTCCTAATTTCATAATAAAAGGATGCTCTCTGGTTCTTGTTCCTATCCTTCAGTTTATATTCAATAGCAGTATTAAAAACAGCATCTACCCCAATATATGGAAAACTGCCAAGGTCATTCCTATACATAAAAAAGGTAGTAAATTTAATGTCACAAATTATAGGCCTATTTCGCTTTTAAATGGATTTGCTAAAGTTTTTGATAAAATAAGGACCTTGATTTCAATCTCAAAAATAAACTATCTGATTGTCAACATGGTTTCAGAATTGGCAAATCTACTACTACCAATCTGATAACTTTCATAAATCCAATTTATTCTGAAGTGATAACCCGAGGCCAAGTGGATGCTTGCTATTTTGATTTAGCAAAGGCTTTTGATACAGTAAACCATCAGATATTACTTAGCAAATTATCCATTATGGTATTGAGCGACAAATATATCAAATGGTTTGGCAGCTATTTAAAAGATAGGAAATACTTTGTTTCTATTAATAAAACTAAATCTGATTTACATATGGCAAACTCTGGAGTACCTCAAGGTGGTACCCTTTCTCCCCTTCTTTTCAACATTTTTATTGATGATATAACCAAAGCACTAAATTATTCTGTTGGTCTGTTATTTGCAGATGACCTAAAAATATATAGAAAAATTACTTCATTAAATAACTGTCACTTACTTCAACATGACATTTCTTCTGTTGTTGCATGGTGTAAGACTAATCTCGTTAAACTTAACTACAGTAAAACCACCACAATAACCTTCTCAAGAAAATATCATCCTATTGTATTTGAATATAAACTAGACAATCGTACTATTGCAAAATCAAACTGTGTCAGAGACTTAGGTATTTTGCTAGATTCAAAATTATTCTTTCACAATCATATTGAAACACTTAGATCAAATGCTAATAAAATGTTAGCGTTGATTAAATATATCACATTTAATGCATCTAATTTAGATTCAACACTTAGTCTTTATATATCCTTGGTGAGATCTAAATTTGAATATGGTTCTTTGATTTGGAATAACATTAATAAATCTGATAGTGACAAATTGGATAAAATACAATTCAAACTGATCAAAATTATAAACCTAAAAAGTAACATTAATCTAAATGTAGATTTACACTCCCTTCTTGGTTCCTTACCATTAAGAAGAGAAGTATTAGATGCATTATTTGTACACAATTGTTACATAAATACAATTAATTGTAACTATTTTCTTCACAACACTGGAATTAGAATACCTACTTTCAATAGTCGTAATCAATCTTTAATTTGTACGTTAAATAAAACTAATGATCTATTAAACAGAATAACTAAAAATTACAATAAATATGCAAGGTTATTTCCTGAATTTGATAGCAAAATTAAATTTAAAAAAATACAACTATTCCTAACTTAATTTTTTTTTTTTCTCTTGTGGTGAATAATCATATTGTTTCAAGTTAGTTTTTTTTTTTTTGTGTTATTCTTATTTTCTACATTATAAAATTTACAAATAAATTATTTACTAATTATTAAATGTTGCATGTTGTGTGTATCATTTTGTTTTGTTTTGTTGTCTTGTATTTTGTATTGTTTTGTTCTGTCTGTATGTATATGTGTTGTTTGTATCGTGCCTACCACCCAAGGCCATAAGCTGTAGGTAGGCATGCAACAAATATTAAACAAATATTAAACAAATAATGATATAAAAGATAATTAACATTTTAACATTAACATTTTTATAATCCTGGGATTGTTTATTCTTGTCGTTAATTATTTATTCTTATCGTTAACTGTTTATTCCTATTGTTAATTGTTTATTCCTATAGTTAACTATGGGGGAAGTCTAATCGTAATATATTTTTACAAAGGGTCGACCCTACGAACCAATATTAAACCAATTTGTGCATTAGCCACCATTGTCATGACTAACGAACAATGCATTAGTCAAATTATGTATGTCGAAGAACTAACTCCTTTATCATGTTTATTGTTACAATGTTTTGTTGGCTCCGTTTCCAGTAACTATAATAAAAGTTAAATAAATAGGTGCGCAGATAATAGAAGAAATTGCATTTGTTATTTATGTTTTTGAAACTAAAAGATCCACCAGTCTCCCAAACTTTTTTCCAAGGAGACACATACTACGTTACACAAGCATAGAGAGCCGTGTGTAACAATATATAGGTAGCATGGGCGTAGATCCAGGGGGGAGGGGGTTTTCAATAGTGTAACTGTGAAGTGGGAATGATGAAAGTTATCCCGCGGCCGCCCCTTGGGAATCCTAGAGATTTTAATCACGTGTCACGGGAAACCCGTATGTTTTCATCGTTCGTTAAATGTAAGAGAAGCTGTCACTGTTGCCGTGTCGAGAGAGGTGGTGTGTCGTTTAACCATGTGTCACTGAATATGTTTTCGTCGTTGGTTAGACGTAGGAGAAGCGGTCACTGTTGCCGTGTCAGAGAGAGGTGGTGTGTCGGCAGACCTGGCCGAGACGCGCTCGGACCACCAGTGGATGCGCACGGTGCTGGCCCGGGGCACGGCCTCGGACAAAGTGGCGGCCCTCACGCTGCTGGTGCAGGACTCTCCGCTGCACGGGCTGTCGTCGCTGGAGAGCCTGGTCGCCATGGCGCGGGTGGCCAAGAAGCGCGAGTGCGTCCTGGCCATCGGTACGACACCCCCTCCCTGCCGGTGACCAGCGACAAGATACCGTATTTCTCTCATAATCGTCGCAGCAATTTTACAAAATTTTATGAAGAAAAAAAATGAGGTGCGACCATTATGTTAGGAAAAATTTAAAAAAAAAATTTAAGTAAAATTTTTTAATATCTAGGTACATGGTACCTATACCTAATAATTATTTACAATACGCGCAAAATAAACAAAACAACTTTTGGTTACAAGAAGTTTGGCAAAATAAAAATATAGTATAAACACAAAATTGCGAAAAAAATCAATAAACAAAATAAATTTCTGAAACACAGTCAGTCTGAACACTCACCAAGTTTATCTATTCATTGTCTGAACTAGATTCTGATGCATCAGATTCATTTGCCGGGACGTCAACGTCATCTTCGTCGCCGCTGTCGTCACTGTTCTGGCGCCAGATCGTGTCGTCCTCCGTACCGTCTTGCGCGCACGAGATGCCAGTCTTCTTAAAACTCTTTACGATAATCTCACGAGTGATGAGACCTTAACTTCGCGTTATCCACTCGCGAACCAAGAGCAATGATGGTCGCTTCAGCTTATTCCCTTTCGTCAGTTCTTGCGTCCCACTGGCCATCCACTCCCCATACAGGCGACATAGATGTCCCTTGAACGGCTTGTTCACGGAGACATCTAGGGGTTGCAGCATCGATGTCAGGCCACCTGGGATGGTAGCAATATTAGTCCTCGACTCTTGCAAACTTCGCTTCACTTCCTCAACCAAATGAGCGCGAAAGCTGTCCCACACCAACAAGGCCTTTTGTTTCAGGAGACACCCTGGCCGTCGCTCCCACACAGTCTTTACCCAGTACCCAGTCCTTAACGAGTTCAGTGTCCATCCAACCCTTTTCTTGAGCACGGACATGTACGCCTGGAGGAAACTTCATTCCCTTAGGCAACGTCTTCCGCTTGAAAATTACGTAAGGCGGGAACTTCCGCCCGTCGGCCGTCACTGCAAGCATTACTGTGCAACGCATCTGCTCATTCCCAGTAGTGCGTATAATTATACTTGACTGCCCCTTCTCATTGACCGTGGTGTTCTGCGGCATTTCAAAATAGACCGGCTTCTGATCTGCATTACCTATCTGCGAGAGGAGGTAGTCATTTGTTTGCCGCATCCGCAGAACGAAACGCTGGAACTCGAACACTTTGTTGTCAAAGTCCTTCGGCAACTTCTGGCAAAGGGATGTCCTCCGCCGGAGTGAAAAATTTTCACGTCGCATAAATCTCGTCGCCCACCCACGACTGGCCTTGAACTGGGCGTGCGGTATGCCCCGCGCACGTGCTTCGTCTCTACCCTTGCACAAGATCACTGCACGCGTTGTTCCTTAACTGACGAATGTACTCAGTCACTTGCGCATCCACTTCAGGAAACTTCCCACGCTTAGGCCCTCAGAAAGCTCACCTAGATGAACTTGTGTTATTCAAGTTGTCTTTTTGTTTTCACCGGTCACGAACAAGTTTTTCACTTGTTTTCTCTTTCCGCGGCCTGATTTCCGTGCTCTTCTGCAAATGTGATTACGCGCAACTTGAAAGCTGCAGTATAAAAATTGTATTTACCCATATTCTCACAAAATGAACTTTCTCAGAATCTGCAATTACCGGTACTTTCCCCTCCAACGCAGAGATAAAACAATGGCATCACGGCATCTTATCTTCCACACACATTCCTTCCTCCCACACGGCCAATTAGGACATGCCGCTCAAGGTTGGACCAATGAGAAGCGCCACACGCCACGTGAAAGCAGGCTGTTCCATTGTGTTTACAGCTGTTCCATTCGCGCCTCAGTCGCCGTCAATAAATTAGGGTGCAATAATTATGGGGAGAATCTTAAATACCAAATTCATTTCCTCAAACAATGGGTGCGACGATTATGCGAGTAAATACGGTACGTTATTTAAATGATTTTCTATTTAAAACAGTTTTTTGGACATACGTCATTGCAGTTTTTGCACTGTTTGTCATGGAAGAAATTCTGAAAATCAAGGAGCTACAAACGGAATTCTTGTGCCATGTGATTTTTGTTTGTTAAACTTTTTTGTCCGTGCTGTCGCCGACGTGCTGTCCAAGTACTTGTTTAGTTTTATCGTTGTTTCCGTTTGAGTTCAGCTGATTTGTCTTGTTTTCTGTGAATTTTTTATCTTCATATTTTTATTTATTTTTGAAATTTTTACATGACAAACAAGTGCAAAACTGCAATGGTGTATGTCCAAAAAACTGTTTTGAATCAGGGACAAGATTATATGGTGATTTGCAGTAAAACTGAAACAGCACCACAATAATGTGTAACACTGATGTTTGGATTTTGTATCAGAATGTATGAACAATGTGGATTTAAAAAAAAATGAAGATTACATTGTTTGATGTTTCAGGTATTTTTTAACGATGTTGGCACATTTTTCAAAGACATAAAAGTATAAATGATTTATTTTTATGAGTTGTTCAGTTCTATAAATGCTTATTTCTGATGATTTCATTGTATAAGTGCATCATGTGCATAATGAGACTGTTTTGGTGAAATAAGTAATGAGAAATATACTTTAGTTACATATTTGTTGAATAATACTATATTTTTATGTATAAATACAACACTTAAATCTATTTAAAAAGGATTTTTTTACCATAAAAGAAAACCATAAAATCTTGTCCCTACTGATCACTCAGTCGTAAAAAGGCAGATTGTCAGTGTAGTTTCAGGATTTCCAAGAACCATTGGAATCTAGGACTGAAAGTCGAAACAGACAAGTCGCCAATTATTTGATTTACTATTATGGTTACCTATTTATGCTTTGTTACCGCTTATATGAGTCATGAATTTTTTTTCTACTTAATTTAGGACACTTTAGGAATTTCAGTACATAGTAAAATTACAGTGTTACTTAGGAATTTGGACTTTTGTAAAATTGTGTTTATAGTTGAAGTGCTTTTATTTGTTAAACTTAATATGCAGGAAATTTTCTTAAGTGGGTAACCTGTGTTATTTCCATAACTTCCTTTCATGTTGGTTTATATTACTTTTAGTAGCTCTGCATTGTGTCTTTTCCTCTGCCTTGATAAAAAAAAATGGTTGGGAAAGGAGGGAAAGCAGCTGTGAATTTACTGATTTCATAAAAAACAAACTCGGTTTACACATTTCCAATCCAGCATCATGAAAGTAGAAGTGACGTAAACATAATTTACCTCGTATGCTGCTTTGTCTGATTGCTGAACTGAGTTGCAGTTTCATTTTGTGTAGCTAACTGTACTTATTCATTGGTCGTTGATCAGAAATTCTTGATGAAAATTCACATAAAAGTTACAGAAAAACTGTGATAAGAAGTTTTTCAAGGTACTTAGAAATTTTGATTTACGAACTGGGAATTCTTATTAAAAGTGTAAAATTGTTTGTGTTTTTAGGTGAAGTGGTACACTTATCTGGGCACACACATGGTTTGCAGAGCTTCAGAAAAAGCCATGCGATTTAAAAACTGCTTGGAGTAGCATACCTGTTTACAAAACGAATTTAAGAGTACACTGAGTGTGGCTAGGTAGTCTTTAACTCTATTTTCAGAACAATACAAAAGGCTGAAATTATGTTTTCAGAATAATATTTAGGTGTGAATTACCAGGTACAAATTCTTGAAAGCACCCAAGGTACTTTCATTACACCTTTATCTTGATTTCTCGTGCATATAATTTAATGGTTACCACTCAAATCTCAGTTGCCCTCTGCACGATGAGAAGACTGCGCACCAGTCAGAGCCTTGAGCTAGGAAGTGACGCCAAGCTAGGAGCACTAACGAGCCTTGTACTTTCTGTCCTGCCTCACTAACACAAATTATTAGGCGGGCCTCGTCAGATTATCAAAAAAAAAATTTTGCGACAATTTGTTGTCTGTTAGTGGCAGGACCAGCATTTTATAGCTAAGGAAGGGGTCGAGAGGTCAGATAACTCGGCTCCCACACAAGGCGATCAAAGTTGAATTCCCGTCAGGGTCAAGCCCAGGTTTTTCGCAAGTTGGAAATGTGGCGGACGTTGCAGTGAGGCGAGGTACTCCCGTTTCCCCTCGTCGGTTAATTCCGTCCACGTTCCATTCTCGCTTCGTCAACCCTAGTCTGAAATGACCCAGATGTCGAGGAGATGCTAAGAGTGTTATGGAATCCCATTTTAAGTAACACAGATGCTGTGGTTTTTTTTTTTTTCCTTGCTATTTCTTTCGACACTATTGTAAACTCTTGTTGAATATTTTTTTACTATAGGGATGGTAAATTTTTTAATGATTAAAAAAAATGCACCTGGTGCTTGATTTCTAGTTAAATTTAAAATTTATACCAAAAAAAATTAAAAGATTTGATTATCTTGCCTAGCTAAGGCATTATTTAATAGTTTTCACGCTAAAACCAAAACCACGCTTATTGCCTCTAAGCACAATGCTCTGAACTGGTGCGCAGTCTTCTCGTCGTGCATAGGACAACTATGAAATTTGAGTTGTGACCGTAACATTATATGACAAAGAAATGAAGATAGGTGTAATGCAAGTCCCTTAAGTGCTTTTAAGAATCTGTACCGGTTATTTAATACCTAAAAATTACTCTGACAACACGCCATTTAGACATTTCAACTCTTCTAAAAATACTTTTTAAAAACTTAATCCGGAAACTAAACTACTTAACTACTTATCGGCCCTCAGCAAATTTTTTAAGGCTTTTAATAAACAGATGCAACGTTGATATCTTGAGTAGTTTTCAAATCACGTGTATGTATGTGTGTATATACACAGTGGCGTAGCCAGGATTTGTGTATGGGGGGGGTTTTAAGAAGCATTTCCCCCCCCCCCCCCCCCCGTATTAAAGCGGGGGGGGGGGGTCCTGGGGTTCTCCCCCGGGAAAATTTGGATTTTAAGGTGTAAAAAAAGTGCTATTTTAGCAGTTTTCTGTACTTAAATTTAAATATTGTAATGGTTAAAAAAATTTATTAATTTTAATATGAAATTTGTTTGAGTGATGAATAAGAAATTAATTAAAGATTTGGTGCTAAGGGGGGAGTTTGAACCGCTAAACCCGCCCCCTGGCTACGCCCCTGTATGTGTGTGTGTATTAAATAAAGCTCTGCGCACAGTGCGTGTGTCCGGGTGGGCACTTGTCACGTGTGTTGACGTCGGAACTGAGAGAGTGGTGCGAACGCCGCTGCGTGCAGACGCGCTGACGGACCTGTTCCTGACGGAGCTGCTGCCGCCGGACCGCAGGCTGCGCCCCTTCGAGGCGTGCCCCCTGGACGGCTCTGACCCCGCCCGCCTGCTGCGCCACCTCCTGGAGGACCGGCTGAAGGCCTCGTACCTGGGCTTCGTGGGGGCGCTGGCGGCCGCCGCCCGCGACTCCGTGGACGCCAACCGGGAGAAGGCCGTCGTGGCCATGTACAAGCTGCTGAGCGGCCGTCCCGAGCAGGAGGCCGTGGGTACCTCCTCCTCCCTCTCTCTCGCGGCCAGTGTTCCATAGTCGACACTTCAAGTGAAACACAGCGTTTTTTTATCCCGGCCTGATCGCTCTGCCAGTGTTCCATATTCGACACTTCAAGTGAAACACAGCGTTTTTTATCCCGGCCTGATCGCTCTGCCAGTGTTCCATATTCCACACTTCAAGTGAAACACAGCGTTTTATCCCGGCTTGACTACTCTGCCAGTATTCAATACATGTTCTATATCCCGAACACCTAGTCTTATCTCACGATCATCAAGTATTGACGTATTGAAAGTCATTACTAAAGCTTGTGTTTTGTCTTGATTTTTTTAATGATACTAAAGTTTTGAAAAATTATAACCCTATAGAATAGCACTAAAACTGTAAAATTTCAAATAAAAGGACAGATTCAAACTGCAGTATGCCATTTTTTTTTTATTCTGTTATCTCTCCAGTAATTTTAATTTGAAGCTGTTAAGGGACCAGAACCAAAAAGGGGGGGGGGGGGGGGGGGCCTTAATATGAGAATTTTATTCCCCAAATTTTGGAGCTCTAAAATAAGAGTGTGACGATTGTGCGATAAGACACTGTACTTGTGAGACCATCATGTGAAAATGGCATAATGAACTATCAGGGGCATAGAACCACAACCACCACTGTGTACTATGTACTATGTTACTTCTATATTGTGCTTGATTCTTAACCTTTTCTCAATTATAATTACAAATCTATAGCTGGTCTGTCTTCCGACTGCTTGATTATTTACAGTTTTTCAGTTAGAACTCAGATTGGACATTGCCATTAGTAATACTAATAATTTCATTTGAGTCCAAATATTAGAGGCTTGTTGGTACCGGACCCTGTCCGGGTCACCAGAAGTTTGGATTAAATGTAGTTAACTTTCTTTAAGTTTTAGATGGATAAAACATTTTTTATTATTTTTTTTTTTAATAAATAAATAAAACTTATCCTATAGTTTGATTTTATTTTTATTAGGGATGGGACAATTCCAATATTTTCGATTCCGATACCCGATTATCGATTCCTTAAAAAATCCTTCGATTCTCGATACTCGATACTCACCTAGTTAACTTAATATTAAATATTTCAAATTCTAATTCCAACATTTTTTTTTTTCAGCTTTCAATATTTATATGATGTAGCATACATCATAAATTCATATTTATCAAATTTGAGTACACAACTAAGTTATTAACATTAACTCATATAAATGTTTACATCATTAGAAGTTAATGGCTCATATGTCAAAGGGGTCAAACTAATCTAAAATTTGTTTTGTAATACGGAATAAACTATAAAAAAAAAATTCAGCTTTCCTTGAGCAGTATAAATTATTTTCCTTCATACAACTTGCCTAACTTAGAGAAGGGTACAAATTAACTAAAAAATTTGTGAAATGAAACAGTAACAAAATTAAGCAACAACTAGAGAACTAGCAAATGAAAGTGCTGTACTTGATTGTGGTATTTCGGCGTTAAGTTATATTTAAGAAACACAAATTCATTCGTTGTTATTTCGGCGTTGTTTAACTTTTCGAACTAAATATATTTGGTATTACTTGTGTGTATTTTGTCGTTATAAACAACATATAATTAAATATTAACGACTATTACTGCAACGAGGGGGGGGGAAAACCTCCGGCCATAGCGTGTGAACTAGAGCTGTAGCAAACCGTATGTATTCGTTACTGAGTAACGGGTGCGCCGTCTATATACGAGTAACGAAACGTTAATACACACGGCTGTATTTTGTTACTCGCATTTTTCGTATGTTTCACGCATGCGCGCACATTTTCGATGAATTTACGTTACAAAGAACGATGTTTGTTTATTAAGTAAAGTATAATTTGGAAATTCGTCGTCCAAGTTTTTTACTGTTTATTAAAGTTATTTTGTGTGTAGACAAAGTTTGAGATTGGAACAGAAACAACGTAAGAAAGTATTTTTTACAAATTAGAAATATGTACTTTTTGTTTTTTAATATCGCGAATTTTAACGGTGTTTTTATTATCTTAAAAGAGATAATATAATATAGCCGCTCTAATGAGATTTAATTGTTTCTTGGTTAACAATAATGGTTAATTATCAAATATTGTTAATTGTATATATTCTATTTATTATTATTTACGCGACTTCATACCGTACGCGTACGCAATACGACTCGATTCGTTGCATGTTATGCGGTATCAGAAGTAACGAGTAACGATACGATAGTAACGAGTACTGATTTTTATAGTAACGAATACATACGGGTACACTTTTTTTCGTTACTTTTACACCTCTAGTTCCAACTATATGCCAGCGCCCCCGGCTGACGTGGTATGGCCACTCACGTAAGGCTGTTCCAAACACCGTTCGCCCAATCATCTGCTTGCTTTTGTATTTATTTGGTGTCGCTGTTCCAAACTGACGTCAGTGCCCCGACCGGTGTGCGTGGACTTTAAAACTTCGTCTGTTTGTCTTATCTATCCAAACATTATGCCGGAAAGGAAAATAAACGCCGTAGTTTTGCTTATTTTTACATTATATTTATGGGTTTAACATTATAACGTGAGCGTGTGTAAGCTTTTGTTTGCTTTAGTGCATTTATGATTAATGTTCAGTGGCGGCCATGTTGCGGTGTTTGTTTACCAGTGACGAGACAAGTCTTTTAACCAGTATTTAAATTTCCCGTAAAAACATTGCGATTTCCCGTTTTAATAATAAATTTCGTGGAAAAACGCTGTGTTGTGGCGATTTCGCGCAAAAACTGTATTTTACGGTGATTTCGCGTTTATCGTCGTTTAATCGCGATCGCGAAAAGAACAGGCCCCTACTAATACGCAGTGATGATAATTTTTTTTATAAATAATTTTTGAACTTTGACTTGTGTATAACATCGACCCAAGTTTTAGATATTGTTTATTTGGGGAAAAATGACTGTTATATATGCGTCTAGTCAGTCATAACCCCACTCAAAGAGTCGTTAAATAATTGTATCTGACAGATTTGCAATGTTATGAAATGATTTTTTTTGCTACATGCGGGAATCGACTTTTATCATTGATTCTGTCCAGCCGAATGCCAGCCAGACACGTCACTCGCCAGGCGCCTGCCGTGCGTTGGCGGGTGGAAACAAACAAAGGGAGACGGGAAGCAGAAGTCAGGACATCCCCCTCAAGTTTAAAGAGTGACAAATGTGACAGCTGAAAGGGGGACGACACAAAGGGTCGGTACAAACAGCGTTGCAGAGTTTGGCGGCCCATGCGAAGGCTTGCAGTGTTTGCCGGCGGCCGGCCCGCGTGACGTTAATTTTAAGCGCTGACAATTTTTACTTCTCTTTTTTTTTCTGCACTTTTAAATCGTCCCGGATTATCCGATTCCCGAATTAGCGCGTCACGGATTAACGAGTTTCTACTGTAATAATAATGGAATAAATGGTTGACAGCCGATTAGGATAATTTTGCGTTGTAACTCACAAACTAAGCATCGGGCAGAAAAAAGCCTAGGCGTAGAAAATGTCCGCAGTGAAATTCTAAACAAGATATCTCCGTACATTATTCCTCTATCTTGTAGGGTTTTCAAATTATGGTCCAATCCAGCCCAGTGTTATTTTCTAAAACACTAGTTTTTAACATTTTTTTTAACCCACAAATGAAGCATCGGACAGGGGACCTGATAAAGCCCATCGTCCAGCGACATTATCCAGCGTGACTCAGCTGGGGATTGATGTTGGATAGGCTTGGTTGTCGGCAAGCGCTGGGAGGGGAGAGGCGAGCCGAGAATATGCGACCAAGACACCCGGGTAGACGGGAGGAGTGGAATATAAGCGCCAGAGATGAGAGGGGCGATTAAGCCGAAAGGGGGGAAGTCTGGTGACCTTGAGTAGTTCACTCATTTCCGTCTGCACACTTCTCGTGGTCACGTGTGTTGACAAGCGGAGACATATAAATGTTTTGTTACAACTTGAACCTACAGACGTAATATTATTCGTTGTATTATACACGTTCATCTTTTTACTTTTGTATAATGTTTTAACATTAAATAGTAAAGTAAATCAGCTAGCGTATTTTTAATCTTTGCCGAGGAATTCCCAGTGGTCTAATACTTACGTTAACCATACTGTACCACTTTTGCCGTGAGGTAGTAAACAAGCCCCGGAAATGTTTATGTGTAGCGGCCTCCCGACCTTTAACCAGAGGCTGGGGAATGTAACACTTGCCGATCCGAGCCACACACACTCAGCAACTTGACACAGCGTTTGATGGAATAAGTAAAGACAACGTTTAACAGACTTTTTAATACGGCGCCACTGATTGCGCTAAAATTATTTTGGCGCAATTTTTGTATCCCACATGTGACCATTTATAATTTACTGTAAGCATGGATAACAATGTTTAACTAACCACTTTACACGATAGACGATTCTTTATTTTATATTGTACGAATGCTAGAATCGTTTTTCACGTATCTGCTGCATACTTCTGCAAAAGACACGCTATCTGTAAGTACGTAAATCTAGAATTTTTATTTTGTCAATCAAACTCGGTACTTTGCGATTCATATTCGGTTTGAAGTATTACTATGGCCTTTCTATTTAGAAGACTTTGACCACAGAATCGTGTGTAACCGCACACATTGCACTTACTTTGTTACGGACACTCAGACGAAGCAGATACTGTGGCTGACACCACGAGACTGGCAGCAGCTTGTGTGCCGCACATGTGTATGGCGGCGTGTGGCGCGCTCGTAGGCCGTGCGACAAACTGTGCGCGGCGTGCGGAAAAATAAAAAATAAAATTCAACATTTAATATTTATCTTTAAAATTTATTAATTTTATTTTTTTCACCCGCGTTTAGTGAAAACTGCGGATGCAAAGTCCGCACAAAGGCGGGCCGTCTATACTGTGCGTGCTTGCCGACCTATTAGAACACAGGCGGTGTTTTATGCCTTTTGACCTTGGTCACATCGAAACATCGCGGTTATGCAACAACGCGGGTAAAAGTTATGTCCCCCGACAACCGCGTTAAATAGGGAGTGTACTGTATATTAAATTTATTTAATGTAAATTATTTACCATGTATTTAGTACTAAAATTGAAAATATTTTTGCTTTTCTTGGGTATTGCAGCTGTTATTAGTAACTAATTTTTATGTTACTACATTGGAACATTTTACAAGCGTACAGATACTTGTTGATTTATTTTTTATTGTTCCCAGTAGTTACACAAATAATCATGCATCCATCAAAATTACTTGGTTTTGTGGAAGTAAGTATCATTGAGCAAGTAATTGTCATATTTTTTTTGAAAATTGTGCTATCTTTATTAATAAACGTAGATGGTAAAAAGTTAAAAAAAAAAAAATTGGTTGTCTGTAAAGTCGGTTTACGGACGATAGTTTAACGTTACGTCATAACAAAACATTGATGAAATTATTGATCCAGAAGAAAAGGAAATATATTCGGCCTGAGACTGAGCCGTAATAGGTTTTTGCAACCAAACCATTTAGGCATTAAAAATATTATATTCTTTGAGGAAAAATTTTTTTTTAAATTTTTCTATCTTTTGTATGATAAAATCTACCTCTGCATACTTTTATGAATAAAATTGAATAATTTTTATTGAATTATCACTATTTTGAATGGATACAAAGGAATGAAATGAAGTGTACAATTTAATTAATAAATTTACTTTTATTGTCATTCATTAATTCAAATATATTTATTACTTTTGAAATGTTGCGTGCGCCGTATTTATTTTTACAAGTACAAAAAAAATTTCGCAGCTGCCGGGATTCCTACCGACAACCTTTGAACTGAAAGTTAGCGACGCTGACCGCACGCCCACGAAGCCATAGTTAAAAATGTAGGTAATAGTTTCAGATATTATATATATATTTATAAAAATTTTGTTCACGGTAGGGGAATAATATTATTTCGTTTTTATAACAAATACGCATCCCAAATACACCAAAGGTATTTATAATGTGTTACAATATTTTTTAAAACATTAAGCAAAAGATCCCGGTTGTAATTTGAATTATTATGTGTAACTGTAAAACACCATTGTTGGTTCAAAACGTATTTGGAAATTCAACATTACTTTTAAATAACTGTACCGATTGTGCTGAAAATCGGTAGACGATCGTTAAATTACATAATATTAATAATTCAAACAACGAAAATATTATTAAAAAGTCAAATCGATGGTCGTTCCAATCGAGTGGAAGAGAGATGCCACACATGCGTAGGCCCTACAATGAGCATGAAGAGAGATGCCACGCATGCGTACAATGAGCAAATAGGACACATCCGTAGTGGGACACTTTTTCGTGCGTGCAGCCGGCGTTCATCGATTTATTAGACGTTATCACGTCAAAAAATCTCTTGTTATAGAAACGACATTGGCCTAAAAATAAAACCCTAATATGTCATCGCCACGTGTTAGTGTTGTATATTTGTTGGTGCTTTTTCCAGCTGCTGCTGAGACACCTGGTGAACAAGCTGGGAGACCCGAACTCGAAGACGGTGTCGAAGGTGATCTACTGCCTCGGCCAACTGCTGCGTGCTCACCCCAACATGAAGGGCGTGGTCATGGAGGAGATAGAGAAGCTTCTGTTCAGGTCTGCGCTCCCCCCCTCCCGCCCGAGGTCTCTTTGCTGTTCAGTAGCACTCGGATCATCTGGCCTCGCCTAGGTTGAAGTACTGAGCATGTGGCGAACACTGTTTGCCAGACTCACACCACCAGGCTTGTTAACATCAGGAGTGTCAGTACACCATGTAATGCTAAAATGCCATTTAGTACACCATGTAGCACCGAAATACCATTTAGTACACCATGTAGCACCGAAATACCATTTAGTACACCATGTAGCACCGAAATACAATTTAGTACACCATGTAGCACCGAAATACCATTTAGTACACCATGTAGCACCGAAATACCTTTAAATACACCATGTAGCACCGAAATGCCATTTAGTACACCATGTAATGCCAAAATGCCATTTAGTACACCATGTAATGCCAAAATGCCATTTAGTACACCATGTAGCACCGAAATACCATTTAGTACACCATGTAGCACCGAAATACCATTTAGTACACCATGTAGCACCGAAATACCATTTAGTACACCATGTAGCACCGAAATACCATTTAGTACACCATGTAGCACCGAAATACCATTTAGTAAACCATGTAGCACCGAAATACCATTTAGTACACCATGTAGCACCGAAATACCATTTAGTACACCATGTAGCACCGAAATACCATTTAGTACACCATGTAGCACCGTAATACCATTTAGTAAACCAGGTAGCACCGTAATACCATTTAGTACACCATGTAGCACTGAAATACCATTTAGTACACCATGTAGCACCGAAATACCATTTAGTAAACCATGTAGCACCGAAATACCATTTAGTACACCACCTAGCACCGAAATACCATTTAGTACACCATGTAGCACTGAAATACCATTTAGTACACCATGTACCTAGTACCGAAATACAATTTAAAACATGAAAACAATCAGCAGTTTGACAAAAATCAACCCAAACTACAAAGATTTAATATTTTAGTATGGGCAATTCATTGGATGTAATTTATTTAGGTATAATTTTGTACCAGAATGTGTGAACTGAACATTTTGGGGAAAAAATTAATATTACCAGGGTGGCCACTCACCGGGAAAACCGGGATTTATCAGGGAAATCACGTTGATCGGGAATTATCAGGGAAATGTCAGGGAATTATTTAATAACCGGGAATTTTTTGTGTCATGTATATTTCCGCAGAGCTGTCAACCATTACGGATTTTCCGTAATTATTACGGATTTAACACGGAATTACGGAACATCGCTGGTTTATTACGGAAACGAGGCTTTGTGCTGCTGGGCAACGTAAAAAAATTCCGTTTCTGGTGTGCGTGTTTTGTGAACGCAGTTCGAATACATCACGTGGTTGCGCAGATAACGGAACTAATAAATGTGCGCATGTACTGTCGAAATAAGTAGATTAATTCTTGTGTTTTGTAATAGAAATGGTACGGTATTACGCCCGTTGTACGATACAACTAGTACATATTCTCGGACATTTCGTTTGTTAGCTACTTACATCACAATGATTTTTGTACGGTACTTTGGCTAAACTGTGTTGTGTTAATTGCTTTCTTGAAAGCAATTTTTTTCATCAAAGTGTTTTTGTTGTGTCTACAGACGTGAAACCTTTTTATGTTGTTCGATAGTAAGTGTTGTGTTCTTCAGTGCCGGTTGTAGAAATGAAGCGTGTGACAACAATGTGTATCTGGGGCAAAAAAAAAAACTTTATTCTTCAGAACTTTCAACCAAACTATTCAAAAGAATGGCCATGCTTGTCATCTTCAAATGTTTTGGAACGCCACGCGTTTTGTAATGTATGCACGTGTGACTTTTCGATTGCGCATGGTGGAAGGGATGACTGTAGACGGCATATTGAATCAAAGAAACATGCAGAACATTTTAAAGCCGTGACGAGAAATAAATCTATATCGTCGTTTTTCGCTACATCTGAAGGAAAGGAATTAACAAACGCAGAGTTATTGTTTACAAGTTTTTTTGGTAGAACACAATTTACCGATAGCAGTAGCCGATCATTCGGGTAATTTGTATAGAGCTATGTTTCCGGACTCAAAAATTGCACAGAAATACAGCTGTGCGAGAACAAAATCATCTACCTTAGTGGAGTATATGGCTGGTGAAACTAAATTGAAACTGTTGAATCTTTAGTAAGTGGGCCATTTGCTTTAGCTACAGATGGGAGTACTGATTGTAATGGAGTGAAGATTTATCCATTAGTTGTTTCATGTTTAAATCAAACACAAGGTAAAATTTGCACTGTACTGTTATCCCTTTTTGAGAGTACTAAAACTAAGAATATTTCACAACTAGAAATGTGACACTTCAAAAATGAATGTAAGAACAGTTATCTAAAGTTGTGTGAAAAAATGTTTGAGCGCTCGCCACTGAAATACCCCATTACTAGGGACAGGAAAAATGACCTATAGGCTGAACTCCATAGTTCTGCGTACTCTCGGTCAAATGCCACCCACTCATTGGCTGCTGTCTTGTGAGACGTACCAACGTAGCAGCCTGAGATTCGATAAGCTTTGGTCGGGTGTTTCTCATTGGCCCAGAGTCATCCAGGTGAGTAGTGAGCCAATAGCAGAGGCAGCCTATCGCGAAGGTAATTCGAGAATTTTTCCGGTCTCTAGTCATAAAACAAAACACAGACTGCAGGTCATTGACAATGGCGCTATAATGTAAAGTGACATATTTAAAATGTATTATGTTATTTATCGAACTTCCGTATGTATATAATGAAGAAAATACAGCAGGGTGCTTAAATGTGAGTAGTCTCTTTCTATAATATTATATTCTTTCATCAAAAGTATGTTTTTTTTTTTTTTTTTGTAATTGTAAATATCAGGGAAATTTTGAATTTTTAATCAGGGAAATCAGGGAATATTGTTGGTGACTGTAAGTGGCCAGCATGATTACGTTGTTTGATTGTACATCTCTTTTATTAACATGTTTTTAAATTAATAACATTGAAACATTTTTCAAGGACACAAAAATTTTATGATATAATTTTTTTAATTCTATTTCTTGATTATTCTAAGACCATATTAAAGTGTGTACTGACATTATTATTATAGTTATCAAAAATGATTGAAACCAACATGACATGTTTTAATTACATTTCCTTAGAAACTAAAAAATGAATATTATTGAATGATGCTCCTTATGAAATACTACAGGAAAATAAATTTCTGCAATTCTTGTTATGGGTTTTACTTTACAAACCACAATTTTTCTGGTACATGTTAAAAAAAAGTTTCATTGCGTGACAAATGTAGTGTCTGAAACCTTTGCGCTCCACGTACGTGAATGAGTTGTCGTTTGATTGATTGCAGACCGAACATGGGTGATCGAGCCCAGTACTACTGCATCTGCTTCCTCAGCCAGTTCGTGTTCACCGATCACGACGCGGTGGTCGCCAGGAACCTGATCTCGCTCTACTTCTCCTTCTTCAAGGCTTGCATCAAGAAGGTTGGTGACGGCTGTGGAGTGCGGAGTTGCTTCGGAACACTCCCGTGCGCTGATCCGAACGTGAACTGCGATAGGTCGTATACTAATTTTCTCCCATCCAAACTGGTGGATTTGAAGCCGCGGCACGCTGCCGGGTTGGTTGCAGGGGGAGGTGGACTCTCGCATGATGAGCGCGCTGCTCATGGGCGTGAACCGCGCCTACCCGTTTGCCAAGGCGGAGATGCGGCAGATCACCGAGCACGTTCAGACCATGTACAAGGTGGTCCACATGGCCGGCTTCAACGTCGCGCTGCACACGCTCTGCCTGCTGTACCACGTGTGCGACCACGCCAACTCCATGTCCGACAGGTGAGGCCCGCGTCTTCCTCCTCGGTCTCATCTCTGCACTCCTCTGTGGGCTCAAGGCTGCTGAATCGACGCCAAGTTGGTAGCAGTACAAGAAGGATCCATGAAAGATTGAATAGTGTCCCGCTAAGGTTTCCTCTAGGCCCTGGATTCTGATTGGGTAGGACTCGTACTTGGTAGTGGTGCTCCGATCCTAGCCCTTTGAAGAGTTGACATGGTGAGTGACGACACAGCTCCGGTACTAGCCTGGACAGCTAGCAGAGGTTGGATACGTCCTTCACCGGACCACGGGTTCCCTGGGTGTTTTGAGGGGTCCCAGTGTGAAGTGGTGGATCGGGGTACGCGCCAGCAGTGCTGATAACGTCTAAGAGCTAAGGACGCAGCCAACTGTCTGGTTGGCTGAGTGAGGCGGGGGGTGAAGGTGGTGGCTATACTGGGATGGGTAGCCTCGGCCTCTGGACAAAGCTGGATCTCTAACACCTCTCCTGTTACGCATATACGGCGTATCCGTGGGGGCCCCAGGCCGGCAGGGCCTAACAGCTAAGTGGACTGGGTTAACAAATTAAAGGGGAGCAATCCCTCAGACAGTCATGTGGCTCATGACTAGAGACCCAGGAGCAACTTAGGAATGCGCAGAAAATCACCAGATGCTATCAAACAGAGGGAAATAGCTTTTAACGCGAGTTAAATATTGTTCATGGAGTTTCTGACTCACAGACAGTCATGAATTTCTTTTCAAATGATTTGAGTAAACAAATTTTTGTATTTCAGCAGGCTTAAGATTACAAATATGCTTGATTACAACTATGTGGATACTAACTGTGTGCTTAACTGCTTACTGTACATATTTAATTGTGCCAAGATTTGCGATCGAGGGTATGATGCAGTATGATTATTTGACAGTCTCAGCCATTGAGATCATTTTTTTCTGTGGTGATGGTTAGTTAATGGGTTATTGTTATAACAACAACAACATTGGTACACCGCTACCATGCTTACAGAATGATAGTTGTGTGATCGTTAACAGCAAAACCTTGTCCGAGTTGCAGGAGTAGCGTTAACGCTGGTGAGGGAAATGTGCGTTGCAGGTTCTACAGTGCGCTGTACAGGAAGATGGTGGACCCGGGCCTGATGACGTCCTGCCACCAGGCCATGTTCCTGAGCCTCGTCTTCCGCTCGCTCCGCAGGGACACCCACGCCGGGCGGATCAGGGCGTTCGTGAAGCGGCTGCTGCAGGTCAGCGAAGATAGCAATGCAGTGTCGTCATCCCTTAAGTAGAGACAAGATTGTATTATTAAAGTTTTAGTAAAATTTCATCTTAAAACATTTTTTTTTTCTAATAAGCTGTTTTGTAATACTTAACTCCACCAAATTAAGGGTAATATTTATATGCTGAATTTTTGCTGTGAAATAATTTTTTTAATAAATTGGTCTAAAACAGATGCATTCAGAACAATAAAAATAAGTTTGTGAACATTCATGGTTTAAAATTGATTCATTATGAGATCCACAATAAAACAAATTGGATTAGTTTTCCTGAACAATGCACTATGGTACAATATATTTAGTATATTGTAACAGTTTTTTTTATTATTAGAATAAAGATTATTCTTTTATTATTATTTTTTAGGTTTGCGTGAATAGATAAATTTTTTGTTTGTTTGTTTGTTTGAATACAAATACCAAATTATTCTCCTGGAAAATTAGACAAATAATACTAACGTGAAATATAGCTTATGGTTAAGTCAGCTGCCATAATTATACATAATTTTTGTTAAAATATTTTTAAGTTGGAAAGATAACAAATGTATTTTTATTAGTAATGTGTAAAATCCTAATTGTGTTGAATCTGAATCTAGGTGCCCAGGGTCAATAATAATGATGATGATATGATAATAACAATAACAATAATAATGTACAATAAATTAAAAATATTAACTATAGTGTTGTACCCTTAAAATGGCTGTTTCACAAACTAACTTTCCAGAATAAACATGGTGCAATTTTATTTATATAATCATGTTAAAAGTATATCATCCTGGGGATTGGTAACAGGATAAGTATAAAGAAAAAAATGGACCTAGTAACTTAAATGGTTATCACGTTATCAGTGTTTATTTTTTTTGATTTTCTTTATTTCCTCTAATATTTTTCTTCAAATCTTTTTTCCTCAAATACTGAATCCTTTGAATACTAAAAATATGGTGGTATTTACGGATTGGTCTGGCCCATCCCTGGATTTTATGCAGCTAATGTATCCTAATCTAACCAACCAACCTTTCATCATAGTTCCTAATCGCTTTAATTTCCAGAACGTGCTATTCTACCTTTTGATCCAGGGAATTTTTGTGAGCTGCAAAATTATGTGTAATCAAATCTATTTCAGAAAAAAAAAATTCTTCTGTTTTCCCAAATTAGTAATTAAATGAGCTTAGTTAATCATGTAAAATAGAGAAACGTTTAAGATACCTATTTCAGTGTGAAATGGTTCTACTGCAGCTATTATAACATACCATTTTTTATTTAATTAAATGTCTTTTATCCTTGTGAGTAGGCGAGTTTATAATAGAAAAAGACCATCTCACAATTTTCCGTGAAATTTCTGAAACAAAAATTTTTTTAAAACACTACCTATTTTCTTTGCCTTCAAGTTTTGTATTACATTTATTTTCTTTACTCACAATATTTAAATGACTTAATTTCCCAATTCATTTTTGGAGTCATCAGATATGAATTACACAAGGTCTTCAATTTTCCAACTCTGGAAAAAACTGTGTTTGATTGTACGATCTTTTGGGATTGCAATCCTTCTGGTTGTTTCATTTTTTGACGTGATAACGTCTTATGAATCTATGAACGCCGGCTGCACGCACGAAAAATTGTCACGTTCTGCATGAGCCGAGCGTGCAAGAACCGGCCAACCACCGTGCGAGAAAATCTTCTATAATATCAAAACAGTTTAAGGCGGGCTTTTTAACTAATTGTTCGTGATTATATTTAAACAAATTATTTAAATTAAATTTGCAAAAACTGTAAATAATATTTGAAAATTAAAAAGTATGCAATATTTCATCAATGTTTTCTTGTTATGACGTTATCACGTAAAATTATCGTCCGTAAACCGACTTTACAGACAACCTTCCCCCCCCCCCCCTTTTTTTTTTTTTAAATTGCGGCCAAACAAGGCAAAAATGCAGCACTCAACCACTTTTTTTTTTATTATTCATTGGCAACAAAAGAATTAATGTCCTATTTTTTTTTCTTCTCAGCTACGCACAGCACATTTCGTTTCAATAGCTGACGAGAGTGGTGGGGGCAGAACGTGTGACACAGTCAATTCGCGCTTTTGATTGATGACGCTTTACTAATCCTGATCACAAGCTTGATACCGTCACAGAATATTCGCTTTGTGACAGCGACTACCGTGTGTTTCTACGCCAGTATCGTTCTCGTAAAAGCTGCTACAGTTCTTAGCGGCAAGCGAATTACGTCACTTGAGCTAGCGATCGCCGTAACATGTTAACTTTTTAAAAAAAAAAACTGTCGGGTGATGTCTGACGAGAGAACGTTCGCTTCTAGGTGTGTACGTACTCACCGGTGCCGCTCGCCTGCGGCATCCTGTACATGGCCTCCCAGCTGGTGTACCGACGCAGTGACCTGCTGGCGCTGACCTGCAAGGCCAGCTTCGTGGACGACTGTGACGACGACGGCGAAGAGCACTACTACGACGTCAAGCTGGAGGTGTGGAGCGAGTCGGCAATTACCGAAGGCCGTGTATTTTTCGCGAGAATTATAATCAGCCCAGATTTGTGTTAAAACAACTTTGTTTCTATCGGCAGGGCCCCAATTAAGTTTTCCTGCTAAATAAGTTTAAATAATAATATGGCCTTTGACCTACAACTAGAGGCAAGATTATCTATGTGACGAATAGCGATGAAACAGAAATAACTGCGAAATTAATTCAATAAACTGCAAAATCCAAAATGAAAGTCAATACACAGCATAACACCGAAATGCAGCGGAATTCACTCCGGTTACCTCATTACCTCATTGTAGCTATTAAAATGTACAATTCATTTCATAAATATTTAGTCAAGGTTTTCATATAAAAACATTAAATGTACTAAACGAAAGGAAACAGTTAATTTTAATATCTATGGTTATTTTTTAAAGTAATGTAAATTTCAGCAGTTGAAACCGTGCATTCATTTGTAAAGGCCTATAGAGAAACATAACTGGGCTTTTAAAATTGCATATTGAATGTTTTAGTCGTAGATTTTTGTTTAACTGACTCTCTTCAATACAATAGCAGTATTGTACGCATTTGAAGTGTGTTAAAAGTTGTAATGGCGATAAAAGTCGAAATCAACTATTTTTAATGATGAAATTTTTTTTTTTTATAACACCATAAAATCTTGGCTGTACCTATAAACATGTAAATTTTATGTGATTGGTCTCTCTCACAAGGTTTTTTTCGGAGTGTTAAGAGGAACTTTGAGAGTTTTCATGGAGTAAGCAGTACGTTTTCATTGAGTAAGCAGTACGTTTTCATGGAGTAAACAACAAGTTTTCATGGAGTAAGCAGTAAATTTTCATGGAGTAAGCAGTACGTTTTCATGGAGTAAGCAGTAAGTTTTCATGGAGTAAGCAGTAAGTTTTCATGGAGTAAGCAGTACATTTTTGTGGAGTAAACAGTACGTTTTCATGGAGTAAGCAGTACGTTTTCATGGAGTAAGCAGTAAGTTTTCATGGAGTAAGCAGTAAGTTTTCATGGAGTAATCAGTATGTTTTCGTGGAGTAATCAGTATGTTTTCGTGGAGTAAGCAGTACGTTTTCGTGGAGTAAGCAGTAAGTTTTCGTGGAGTAAGCAGTACGTTTTCGTGGAGTAAGCAGTACGTTTTCGTGGAGTAAGCAGTACGTTTTCGTGGAGTAAGCAGTAAGTTTTCGTGGAGTAAGCAGTACGCTTGTCCCCAGGAAGGTCCCAGGGCGGGAAAGGACGAGCAGGGAGCCGGCGCGGACGCCGAGACGGAGGCGAAGAGCGCGGAGGCCGAGGCGAAGAACGCCGCGACCTGGCAGCACAGCGACAACATGCGGGCGCGCGGCTCGCGGTACTGCCCCCTGCAGAGGAACCCCTCGTTCGCGGGGGCCGAGCACTCTGCGTACCTGGAGCTGCTGGCGCTGTCCCGCCACTTCCACCCCACCGTCGCCCTCTTCGCCTCCAACATCATCGAGGGTGGGCTGGATTCCCGAGGCCCCATTTCATGCTCGTGTTCACCAGTGGCGTAGCCAGGATTTGTGTATGGGGGGTGTTAAGAAGCATGGCCCTCCCCCGTATTAAAGCGGGGGGTCCGGGGGTCCTCCCCCTGGGAAAATTAGGATTTTAAGGTGTAAAATAGTGTTTTAATAGCAGTTTTTGGTTCTTAAATTTAAATATTGTTATGGTAAAAATTTTATTAATTTTAATATGAAATTTGTTTGTTGTTTGAGTGATGAATAAGAAATTAATTAAAGATTTGGTGCTAGAAGGAGGGGGTGTTTGAACCCCTAAACCTTCCCTCCCCCCCCACCCTCCCCGCCTGGCTATGCCCCTGGTGTTCATCCTGATTATCGGACGGAAATCTCCCTACAGCCCTGGGTGTGCCGATATCATGATACGCCAGTACTGAGTACAGTAGAATCTCATTACCGAGAATCTGCAGGGACCTCAAGTTTTTGTACTTAGTACTGAAAAATACATACTTATCATCATTTCAAAGAGAAAAATCATAAAATAAAGCAAAATATAGCATTATTATACGATAACAAAATTATCATTTGGTGAACATCTGACGTCGGTTTAAATATTGGTGTTTCTGCCTAACTTGAGTTTATTTATTTTTAAAATGTCTGTTATTTCAATTTGTTTTTGAGTTTGAATTATGCTCTGTTGAACAAAATGTTCTATATCATAGAAATACATATTTCCTGTTTTCTTCTGGAACCTTTTCGTGTTTAGAGATGATTTACCCTGTTTTATCGCATAATCGTCGCAGATATTCCGAATTTTTTACATTTTCATTTTAATTGTTTCCAACCAATGCTTATGAAGCTGATACATATCAAGAAGGAAAAAATGCAACTCATCCATTCAGCTTTTACCCATATTTTCTATTTACGTTTTTATAGTTACGTAGGCATCTTTTACTCAAATTTTCCTGTAATTAAAGACTCTGCTTGAATGTTGTGTTCGTTAATTAGTCGAAGCCATAATGTGTATCATGCTGTCAATCATTTTATGCAGTAAAATACTTTTTTTTCATCTACAAAATCTCCTTATAATAAATAATTGTATTAAGGTACCGACTTATTACTTAAACACATTGAATTTTTGGAGACTTGAATTGTGATAATTTACAAAAAGTATTGAATCTGTTTTGTTTTGGTTATCGGGTATGTTTATGCTTCAGTAATTGGATTGGTATCAGTTTTTTATTCATACCACCCATCTCTATCTGTCAATGTATTATTTTGGTGTTGTACTGAGAGACTTTCTAGAGTTGTCTCCAGTCGCCGTGAAGCAGCGTCGGCGCGTGGCTTGCAGGGAAGCTGACCAGCTACTCGGGCGACCCTCTTCTGGACTTCACGGTGGCCCGGTTCCTGGACAGGTTCGTGTTCAAGAACCCGAAGAAGGTGAACAGGGAGGACGTGCCCGTCCACCCGTTCGACCGCAAGAAGACGTACGTGGCGTCGGGCGCCAGGGCCCTGCGGGTCAACACCAGCAGCTACCTCAGCATGGAGGAGTGGAGCATTCCCGAGGACGAGCGCTTCCTCTACAGGTAGTTCTCTCTCTCTCCCCCTCTCCCTCTCTCTCTCTCCCCCTCTCTCTCTCCCTCTCCCCCCTCTCACTCTCTCCCTCTCCCCCCTCTCTCACTCTCCCCCTCCTCCCCCTCTCTCACTCTCCCTCCTCTCTCACTCTCCCTCCATCTCTCTCCCCCTCTCTCTCTCCCTCTCCCCCCTCTCACTCTCTCCCTCTCCCCCCTCTCTCACTCTCCCCCTCCTCCCCCTCTCTCACTCTCCCTCCATCTCTCTCCCCCTCTCCCTCCATCTCTCTCCCCCTCTCCCTCCATCTCTCTCCCCTCTCTCCCTCTCCCCCTATATCCCTCTCTCTCTCCCTCTCCCCCTCTCTCTCCCTCTCCCCCCTCTCTCACTATCCCCCTCCTCCCCCCTCTCATACCCTCTCCCCCCTCTCTCTCCCCCCCTCTCTCTCTCTCTCACTCTCAACCCGGGGATGTTGTTGTGAGTTGGTAAGGTCTTCACACCATCTCTAATGACCCAGATATTATATGTGTGCCCACCCGGGCACACACACGGTGCGCAGAGCTTCAGGGGAAAAAAAACTATTTCAAAACTACCCAAGATATCCTAGTGGGGTCTGCTTACAAAAAGCATTCAAGAGTTTGCTGAGGGCCGAAAAGTATTTTTGATCTCGGATTACGTTTTTAAACTGTATTTTTAGAAGAGTAGTTTTTAGGTGTAAAACAACCAGTACAAATTCTTGAAAGCACTTAAGGGACTTGCATTACACCTTTATCTTCATTCCTCAACCTTATGATGTTACGGTCGCTGCTCAAATTTCACAGTTATCCTGTGGTGACGAGAAGAATGCACGCCAGTTCAGAGCCTTGCGCTTAGAGGCTATACCGCGCTAGAAATACCAACGAGCGTCGCACTTATCATCCTGCCTGACTAACGCACACATGCCCCTGACGAGGCGAGCCCCTTAACGAGACATTAATGACCTGATTCATTTGTTCATTCATAATGCATTAAGTTGGATCATATCTATTTCTATTTATGTACACATATCCATCCCTCTTTCTATATTTTCCTCTTCTGTATGTCTTTCTCTCTCCCTCTCTATCTCAATATATCTCACCCTCCCTATGCATATCCCTACATACACACTAATCTTTATTTCTCTCTTTCACTGCATTAAAAATTATCTTAAAAGAGAATATGATTGCTTTTAATTTTTGTTTCTTAGGTTGTATAGTGTTTAAGTGCTATTTCATAATCTGTGCATACATAATACCCTACAGCCAATGAAATTAGGTTATATGGTAGCTGGGTTCAATAACTAGGATTTTTTTTATGTCGTACTGCTGCTAGATACTTGATACCCAAACACCGATTATTTTGTGCAGTTAAGGGATGACCTTTCTTATTGCTTCCACACTGCAGGAGAGATACTCCGCTTCCAGACTGCTCGATGCTGTGGACTCAATCCCCGCAGGGGTTACTGCTGACCTGCAGGCTTCATGCATTCTCAGTTTGAAGTTGTCTTTTGTGGTCTCAGTTCTGGTATACAACATTTGGTAGGAGTAATTTCGTGATTGGAGCGGAAATGTGTCCCCCAAAACACGGTGCTGACATCTGCGGAAGTCTCAGAAATATTGTAAATATGGCAGACCTGCTTGATTCATCCGTTTATGTTAACTTTCGTAAACATCAGGGGATGTACTAAGCATATTGGTGTGCCTAACTTAACTTAAGGGCTCCGCCTACCCGGGCACACATACTGTGTGCAGAGCTTCAGGAAAAACAACGAAATTTCAAAACTACTCAATATATCCGAGTGAAGTCTGTTCACGAAAAGCATTTAAGAGTTCGCTGAGGGCCGAAAAGTACTTTTGATTTCGGATTAAGTTTAAAATGTACTTTTAGAAGTGTTAAAATGGCTAAAACGCATGTTCTCAGAGTAATTTTAAGGCATAAAACAATCAGTGCAGATTCTTGAAAGCACTTAAGGGACTTGCATTACACCTTTATATTCATTTATCCGCAATATAATGTTACGGTCGCCGCTCAAATTTCACAGATATCTTGTGACGACAGGAAGACTGCACGCCAGTTCAGAGCCTTGTGCTTAGAGGCTATACCGTGCCAGAAATACCAGCTAGCGTCGCGCTTATCATCCCGCCTCACTAACACACATACATAGGGACCCCAGAAAATGGTAAATAAAACTGGCTCATTTCGGTGTAAAAAAATGACAAAAGCGGTGCAAAAAACCGGTGTAAAAATTAGCAAGCGGTGCAAAAAATCTGTGTAAAAATAAGCAATCAGTAGAGACCCCAAAAAATTGTGAAAAAATTATACCATTGCGGTGTAAAAAAAACCTCATAGCCTTACTGCTTCCTTATTTGCCTGGCCAATTTTTGGGACAAAAGTTTCACTAAGAGTGTTGGCTGATGATGGCAAATCCCCTGCACCTAAAATGTATACATAACTTACAATATACTTATAAATAGGTAGCATTTATAAGGTTATCGCTGAAAAATATTAATGGGCTAATTTATTCAAAACAATTCTTAGCCAAACCTAACCTAACCTTTTCTAGATTAGGTACTGCTGGATTACAGAGTCAAACCATCAATCAATCAGTCAAAAATATATTGTGGTGTGCTCACCATTTCACAATGCAATCCATCCTATTTATGTGTTTGTTAATCTGAGGTACTTGCATACAGTCAAACCTCTATCTATCGAACTCGCGTGTATCGATTGTCCGTGTTTATCGTATACTTTCTACGGTCCCGGCAAAATTGCCATACAACTAAGGTTAAAAAAGTCCGCTTGTACTGATGTCCGAATTATCGTTTTGTCCGCATTGATCGTACAAAATATGTGGTCCCGTCACTATAAATTATAATAGATGATCGTTTAACCATAAAGATTTTGCAGAAATAACCATTTCTTAGAAAGAAACCGTAATAAAAACAGTAACGATAGTATACAGTAGTAAAAATCAACTTAAATCTGCAGCCAAGTAATGGAGCACGTAAATATGAAGAAAAGACAAATGAACAACGACTTACGAAGAAATTGGATGATGTACCATAACTACAGTACAAACCCAATTGTTATCCTAAGATAATTACCATAAAAAGAACGAAAGATTCTTTGTCGATACCATACTTACTACGGAAACACGATAGCTACCACATTTGCACTACAGTTACCGTAACAACCGAGGTGTATATTTACCGTGACGGTAATGTATTTATTTATGACATATTAAAAATAAAGAACATTATTGAAAAATAGGATGTTAAATTTTTATATGTACGTTTGGCACATGTTGCGAAGAAATAATGCGATCTGAAAAAATGCAGTACTACTACGAAAAGTGAAAAGGGTAATCGTGGATTTTTAGGTTATGGCAGTCTCTCTCGTTTTTCAATATCATCGGCCGAAAACAAGCGTATCGGAAGTCGGCAGAAATGCCGATTCAACTGAATATTGGCAAAATCGGCTTCTTCAGTACAGCTCTACATTTGATGACATGAGTAAACCAGACTTCAGGATATTGATAAAGACTTTAATTTCCATGTAGATTTATTGTGCGTATGCTTTTTTTGCAAGTGTAAATTGAATTGAGTAAAATACTTCCATTTTTATTTATTTTTCAACTGATTTAACTTTAATGATAAGTAACTGATATATTTCTGACACTAATTTTGAGGTTGAAATATTTTTTAAAAATTCTTAGAGTGAAGTCCACATCTATTGAATGTCCGCATCTACTGAATTTTTTTGTTGGTCCCCTGAAAAACGATAGATAGAGGTTTGACTGTATTTATTTGAAGTAAAGGTAAGTTAATCGATAATATTGTAGGTCTACATATGCTTATGAACTTTTATTAGAGGGGGAAAACATTTCTAAATAAATAAGGCTAACCTTCAACATGGGTGTTACACCATTCCCTCATAGCTGGATGATCAGCTTTTTCCAAAGGAATGTTAACTTACAGCATCATATTAACAAAATCAGAAAAAAAATTCTTGTTTTCTGCACTTTCAAGCTTGTTTGCTTTATTCACGCTGTCGCCTATCGAGATTTGTTTAGACACGGTAGAATGCTTGACAAAATAATTGTCTGTTTTGTTTTGTGTGTGTTAATTTGCCACATGATTTTTGCACGTGTCTGCGTGTACAATCAACCCGCACGTTGCAGAACTTGCACATCATAATTTTGTCCCGCTGATCAAAAATATAAAATCATCCAATATTATCTCTCTTTCGCGATCAAACATTGTCGAAGTTTTCGGCATCTTAGCCACAAATTCAATTGTATCACAAAACTTACAAAATGTGGACGGTAGTTGTAAACACTCATAGAAATGTGCACGCAAAAATGACTGCCATCTTAGCTCGATGCGATTAAATTAGGTTAGAAAAATCGATACCAGTGCGCCTTGCGGCAGAAACGACCATTATTCAAAACACGAAAACTGTGGAGTCAATTTGTTATATTGGTAGTGCGCACATATTGATTGTTGACAATTTTTACATTTTGTTTTCATTTGCGATGGCAATATTTACTGCTTGTAAACAGAGTAATAAAAATACGTGGATTTCAGTAACGTGTCAAAACGAAGATAATATCACGGCACTAGTCTTTCAATCTATGTTTATTTCACGCCTATGTTTATGATGGCGTAAATAAATAGAACTTACGACATAAGGACATTATTTTGTGCGAAAAAGCGTGACTTTCGTGCGAAAATTCGTGAACTTCGCGCGAAAATTCGTGAATTTCGCGACTATGTCAAAATCAAAGGAAAGTCACAAAATTTGTTTAAAGTATCAAATTTTCGCGTTATTTCGTGAATTTCGCGCTTCACCATTTTTCGGGGTCTCTACACATACACCCTGACGAGGCGGGCCCCTTAATAACAGTACAATTATCCTTTAATTTTTTTATGTTATAATTTATAGGCATAAAAATAAATAGTTACAACTTAAAAACTATGCATTACAATTTTGACAATCCTTTGTTAACATTGAAGTGCAGCGTCATCATGCTGTAGAGATGTAAGAAATGTTTAGCCTAGATACATATACTCAATGCCATGTTGAATCAGCTTAATGAGGTTAAGGTTTGTTTTTAAAAAGTATTTACAGACTGATGACTGTCATTTAAGCAAATACAATTATTTACATACATACGTATGTACATTATAATGTTTCTTTTAGAATGTTTCAGGTTAACAGGACTGCAACTTTTAGTATGAAAAAAAAACTTTAAAAAAATAGTGCCACATTCGTAATGCTTCAGAGAACCAACAAAATATCAAATATCTTTGACACCACATTGGTTCCAACATAATTTTTGTGGCTAATAAATTATATGTATTATTTAAGTTGTGATTATATCTTGTTATGAATATTCAACTTAACAAAATGTATTCCATGATAGTTTCACTAACATGAAGTTTACATTGGCACCTCAGTACACTAAGTACATCCCTTAATGTTTGCAAACATTAATATTTACGGGTGTATGTTGCTACACTTGGGTCCACCGTCTTGAGGACTTGGGCCTGTGGCTATAGCAGTTTCTGCATGAATGGGCTTTGGACTTTCAACCTGTTGAATTTCCATCGTGTAATGCACTCTTATTTTATTTCATTTCTGGTGCATACTGAAATCCCACCCTCAACGCACCTAAAGACATATAATCTCAAAAATGCCCGTGATAATAATTCTGGTTTAGGGGTAAATGTCACAAGTTCGGTGTTGAGGCATTTACTTAATGACGCATTCGTTAACTCCTGTTGTTTGGCTAGCCCTGAGAAACCAATAGTTAGAGGCACTGGAAAATAGCGTTTATAATGGCTGTTCGTAGCATTTATATTTTGCCATATAGCATTTATATAGCTTTAATTTTAATATACTAGAAAATTCTTATGTGTTTCTATTATTCATTATTTGATTATTCCATATTTTCAAAACGGTTTTGAAAATTTTCCATATACACAATTCACGATAGTATAGCTGTCCATATAATATAAATTTGCCCGTTAATAACACGTAACATAAAAGTTTAAATATCACATTTGTAAGTACCTACATCAATTAACACTGAAACTAAGAATTTGCAACTGAGATGTTAAAATATCAATGCAAAAAACAGTCAATGTTGTTCAAGTAACAAACATAAGTGTCAAAAATCACTTTCACAAAGCCGAATATCAAAAATAATTTTCACAGAGTTCTTAAATAAAATGTAACTTTACCATACACATATGCCACTAACAAAAATTAAAAGACAGCATTGAGCATGTTTCAACAGTCTTTTCAGTCATGCTGGTTCTTCGATCTGTGACAAATTATATTTGCTAAAAAAAACCGTTCAGCAACAACACTGGTTAATAACCTTAATTTTATTGTTAATAGCAGTGCAATATTTTAGTTTCACAGAATACCCTTTGTTTTTCGGGTTGAGAAATTAGGAAAAAAACTAGGTACGTTCAACAAATGAGCGACAAAAGCATAGAGCTACATTGCTGCTATCTTTTTTTTTCCCGTTAAAGTGCTAACGAATTTGACTGAAGTAGAGTTTCGTAATTTTTTTTTGTAGTTGCCAAATATAAGCTGCGTGTGTTGTAAACTTAAATTAATGCATTTTTATATTTTAGTTGTTGTCATTTAACAGTAAATAATTTGAATGCTTGAGTTAATATCACGTTGGCAAACATGGCCGCTTCAATGTTTTCACTTTCTTTCCCGTGAAAATATTCATGCACGTAAATAAAAGTCTCTCTTTAATCGTATACATTTGTTTGGGTTGTACGTTACGTTTGCCGTTAACAAAGTTTCCGCGCGAGCCTATGCGTATTTAAATTGTGTTTCGTGTTATTTACAAGATTCATAGATCGTGTTGATTGTTTACATGGCTCGCCATTGTCACCTTTTATTAGGTAATCTTCAAACATGTTTAAGAAGATGCATAAAATAAAGAATGTTCTTTATTGTATGAGGTTAGGCCGTTGATAATAAGAAATGGTTTATATAAAAATATGAGGTAAACCTAAAATTGACTGGAAATTTTAATATTACAGTCAAACCTCTATCTATCGAACTCGCGTGTATCGATTGTCCGTGTTTATCGTATACTTTCTACGGTCCCGGCAAAATTGCCATACAACTAAGGTTAAAAAAGTCCGCTTGTACTGATGTCCGAATTATCGTTTTGTCCGCATTGATCGTACAAAATATGTGGTCCCGTCACTATAAATTATAATAGATGATCGTTTAACCATAAAGATTTTGCAGAAATAACCATTTTTTAGAAAGAAACCGTAATAAAAACAGTAACGATAGTATACAGTAGTAAAAATCAACTTAAATCTGCAGCCAAGTAATGGAGCACGTAAATATGAAGAAAAGACAAATGAACAACGACTTACGAAGAAATTGGATGATGTACCATAACTACAGTACAAACCCAATTGTTATCCTAAGATAATTACCATAAAAAGAACGAAAGATTCTTTGTCGATACCATACTTACTACGGAAACACGATAGCTACCACATTTGCACTACAGTTACCGTAACAACCGAGGTGTATATTTACTGTGATGGTAATGTATTTATTTATGACATATTAAAAATAAAGAACATTATTGAAAAATAGGATGTTAAATTTTTATATGTACGTTTGGCACATGTTGCGAAGAAATAATGTGATCTGAAAAAATGCAGTACTACTACGAAAAGTGAAAAGGGTAATCGTGGATTTTTAGGTTATGGCAGTCTCTCTCGTTTTTTCAATATCATCGGCCGAAAACAAGCGTATCGGAAGTCGGCAGAAATGCCGATTCAACTGAATATTGGCAAAATCGGCTTCTTCAGTACAGCTCTACATTTGATGACATGAGTAAACCAGACTTCAGGATATTGATAAAGACTTTAATTTCCATGTAGATTTATTGTGCGTATGCTTTTTTTGCAAGTGTAAATTGAATTAAGTAAAATACTTCCATTTTTATTTATTTTTCAACTGATTTAACTTTAATGATAAGTAACTGATATATTTCTGACACTAATTTTGAGGTTGAAATATTTTTTAAAAATTCTTAGAGTGAAGTCCACATCTATTGAATGTCCGCATCTACTGAATTTTTTTGTTGGTCCCCTGAAAAACGATAGATAGAGGTTTGACTGTACTTGAAATTTTAATATTACTTGAAATTTTAATAATTACTTCTAAAACCGGGATTGTAGTGTTTATTCGTCGGTAAACCATTTTGTCGCTTTTATTCGCGCCTATATCGTTATTACGATTTTCCAGTGCCTCTACCAATAGTACCATCTTTTTAAACAAAACAATTGATAGGTTTTAAAAGGGGGAAAACATTTTACAGTTTTTTTTTTTTTTCTCTAAAATGAATACTTTTCGTTTATTTATCATGATCATTTATTTATTTATTTATATATATGATTCTGCGTTAAATTTTGTGTCAGAGTTTTATATCTTAAGTTTATTTGTAACATGAAGAACACATGAATTTGCTCGTTACCGAGGTTGGATGTTTTCAGATCACTGGCCTGTACTGAAAGACTTGCTCATATTTTTTGACGTGATAATGTCTTATAAATAGATGAATGCCGGCTGCATGCACGAAAAAGCATGACTCATTGTCACATTCCACCGGAGCCGAGCGTGCATAAACCATCCAATCACCGTGCGAGAAAATCTCTTATAATATCAAACAGGTTAAGACAGGCTTTTTAAGGGGATTGGTGCACCAGCATCGTATTAAAAAAAACAATATATTTGTTAATGATTCAGCTACTAGAGAAGATTTGAACCATTCTGGTGTAAAATTATTTTTTTAATTTTTTTATTTTAATTAAGTTATTGCTGATTTTCGGGAATTTTTTAAATTCAAGCTTTATTAATAAACTATAAAGAATTCAGTGGTAAAACTTTCGCAGATAAATTTTCAGACACGGGAGATATGACTGTGACCATTATTTTATCTGTAATCATTATTAATTTAACGTATTTACAATTTGAATTTTAATAAATGAGCTGCTACGAAATTGCGTGATATTCATTTGCGAATTTAATAACATTCGCGTTTTCATTTGTAATTCAAACGCCAATATATCTGTCGGCTGAATGATTGACTTTATTTTAGTCTTTAGCTTATTGCAGTCGGACCTAAAGTAAAAACGTAGCTGTAGAAGTTTGAGCAGCGTGCAAGCTCGGATACGAGAAATTATGGAGCGCGCTGGACAGTAGTGACACCTTGCGACAGTTTCCCGAACAGTTTGCAGCCAGTGTTTTCTCTCGTTCCCACCCTGCCTCAGCTGTCTGCTGTTTACGAAGGGGAGACGGGATTTCGCGCGAAACTGATATGGTCAACGTACTCATTTTCAGTAGATAAGAGAACGTGTTTGGTCTAGCTCGGCGTATAATTGAATGGTTATTCTCTGTTATTATTTAGCACAGTGATTTAGCTAGATGTTTTTTGTTGTAAGCGTGAGATTTATTCAGGAATAAAATGCCGAAGAAACCTCCACCAAGCATAGTACACAAAAGAACAAAATTATCGAAAGCCATTAGAGCGCTTAGAAAAAAGAATAAAGAAAGATAAGAGATTATTTTATTATAGCTTTTTTACCATACATTTATTTTTCAGAGTTGCGTATGTACAACGCGATGGACGCGATGCGACAACATAAAGATGTGTAAAATTGTAAACATGCTTTTTTTTTTCCAGCAATGCGTGAACCATTCATAAACTATACTCAACATGTATCCGTATGATTACGTTTGAATTTTTTTTATGACAGGCATCAATGTTAACAAGTTTATTAAGCCACAATATACTTTTTTTCAGAAAAATAAGTGTAGCAGAAAACACTCAACATAGTCTCACACAAAATCAGTTTACATGAATGCAGTTTTAAGAAGTAAGCTACGTAAATAATAGTTAAACATTATTTAATATATGCTGGTAACGTTTCCAAAGTATCAGCTTCGCCTTCATTCACGAACAATATTCGTGGCCTTATTTATTTATTTTGCTGGCGTTTCGTTGGTGACTGTTAGGACTGCAAAATTAGTAAACATTTTTCACCCTATCCTGAGTTAAATCTAAGTGTGCGCGGTTAGATGAGGACCAGATGTGTATCATGCTTACGCCTTTACACTCTACTCAGGGGTGCCTACAAGGGGGGGGGGGGGGGGGGGGGTAACGACGCAGACTGCGTCATTAAAATTTTTAGGGGGGGGGGGGGGTGGTTAAAAGACGAGAAAAATGTATATATTATTTACATAATTATAGCTTCTAATGTGAAAATACGATTCTGGTGCTTTGATAAATGAAAGGGATCTTGTAAATCAAATTGGCAACCCCGCACTTTCCTCAACAAACGCAGTTTGGCATCTGTCGGTTCAGGATGGAAATATTACCTGATATTACCAAAATTATTATTAGAAAATCAGTTTTAATTAATGCAAAATGTGATAAAATATAATACTAAAAAAGTATAATATTATAAAATAATTGAGTAAATCATTTAGAAAATGGCATAAAAAAATTCGGGGGGGGGGGGGGGGGCATAATTAGTTTAGGGGGGGGGGGTGAGTCATAGTGTTTGGGGGGGGGGAGGTGGGCACCTCTGCTCTACTCATGCGGGTATTAACCATGCGCGTAAGGGCGTGTTGCCAATGACCTGTACGATAGTCAATCCTCTACGGACTCGAAAAATGTCACCTGCTCATTGGCTACTTGACTTGTGACAACTGTTTGTTATAATGCCTGTGATTCATCGTTGATTTTGTTGAGGAGTTTTCAGGGATTCAGAGCCTCCCATTTAACTGTGGCCGAATTGAAGAAGCAGTACAAATGTTACATGCTTGAATTCATAGCGAATGGAAACCACAAATATTTACTGATGTAGTGGTTGGTAAAAAAAATATTATTCGTATCGCGTCCATCGCTTCGCGCCATGGTGGCTCCTATATTATATGGATTTACAAAATATAACGATTCATTTACGACACTTAAGATAAGGTGTGTAGGATTTTAAGAATTCACTTGAATTAATATTTAAGAACATATTTCAGGATAACTTGTGAAGACGCTCGTACAGACGGCACCGGTTGTGATGACTCATTGTTAGGGACACCTGTATTTCGAGAATACATTTCGTGTCAAGGTATTTCACAAAATTCTGTAGCTTTTCTCCTGTGGTTATTGTCTGAGGTCGGTGAGAGGTGTCGTCCCGCTCTTGACGGGGCCAATGAGAATGTGGTCACCGTACTGTTTTACCCTCACAATTTGCCTTTCCTCTTATAAAAAGCTACAGTATTTTGTGAAATACCTTGACACGAAATGTATTCGCGAAATACAGGTGTCCCTACTCATTGTTACCAGAGCAGGGGCCATCTCGTGTACACGAAGTGGCATGCGAAACCTCAACACAACTCGAAAATCAGTGAGTGTTACATTGAAATGTGTCCGCTACAAATGTTCAGGAATTATAATTTTGAAATCGAGTAGAAATATTCCTGCAATTAGCATTAGGTATATTTTAATAGACATTGAAAGCGAATCATTAAGTAGCTTCAAAATCCAAATACCGGAATACAGATAGTCTGTAACAATACAGACCTCACCGACTAGATATGGTCCAGATTGTTAATACTAACACATTTGAAAAAAAACTGACTAGTTAATGAATATGTTGAAATTTTGTAAACCTGTTACTTAAGATGATTGGTGATGTAATAATGTCTCTTGGAAACTACATAAGATTTTAACTGCTTTTATTTCTCCATAAATTCGCAAATCACCATGGCGGCCAATTTACGATCACGATTTAGTTCTTAAATTTTAAATTAGTTTATTTGTTGAGAGCCTGGTACAATGTATCTGACCACTAAAGCGATCCGAGCCGCGTAGTGTATACTACTGTGAGGTTGCAGAAGTAGGCTCGGGTCGGGACGAATTTCGCTGTGAAGAAACAAAGGTTTTTAATACATAGAAAATTATCCCAAAGCCGAAATTTGTACAGCAGTAGAATGAACATTTCTTAGTAACACGTCAAAAGTGTAAGTACTGCCGCAAACCTTGTGTGTCACACCGAAAACGAGTAGTTAAGTCCAAAATTAAATTTTTTTGCAACGATCCACAATAATGGATATTGCAAATGCAGTTTATGGAGTAGACCTCAGTATGGAACCCAAAATAATCTAGAAACATTGCCCTATCTGAGGATAGTGATAAAAAGCACAAAGTTTAACATGTTTCTATAAAATAGACCTTTTAAATCATTAAAGTTAACGAATTCACTTTCATTCAATTTTAAGGAAATATAAATACATCTTACATAAACTTAAAGAGCCCAACGTGGAAATCGCTTAAAGTAATCGTTGTTGCATATTTATTCATCTTTAAATTGGTATATTTTTTAAGTGTCTCATACAATTAGTCTGACCACTAAAGCGATCCGAGCCGCGTAGTGTATACTACTGCGAGGTTGTCGAAGTAGGTTCGGGTCGAGACGAATTTCGCTGTTAAGAAACAAAAATTTTTAATACAGGGAAAATTGTCCCAAAGGAAAAATTTTGTACAGTAGTAGAATGAACATTTCTTAGTAACACGTCAAAAGTTTACCGATGAAACCTTGTGATCACACCAATAAATGAGCAGTTGAGTCCTTAATGATAATTTCTACAATGATCCACAAAAATTTTTCGTAAATTTAATAACTTTAATACTTTTTTAAGTCGGTTCTCATTATGGCACCAAAGTAATATAAAATAATGTCCTACATGGTAACTGTGATAAACACCTCAAAGTTAAAACGTCCTATTATTAAATTGGTAATTTTAATCATAAAAGGTAAGAAAAAAAATATATTTTTTTTTATAGAAATTTGACTACATGTTGAGCGTAACGTCAAAATCACTTCATAAATATTGTCTGTGTTTTTTTTTTTTTTTTTAAGGTTTAAATGTGTATATTTTGAGTGTCTGGTACAATAGTCTGACCACTGATGTATTTCAAGCTGCGTAGTGTGTGGTGCAGCAGTGTTAAAGTCGCTCGTGCTGGGACGTTTTTTGCTCCAGAAAACTAAGGTTTTTAATGTATGGTAATTCCAGACTGAATTTTACTCTGAAAGAATAAAAGTTTCCTAACTGCAAGTGATTTTTGCTGCAAACGTAGATAAAAATCTTCCAGGATGCAATTTGCTTAGGTAAAAATGTTAGTATGATCGACTCTTTAATTTCTAAATTATAAATAAATAACAACAATAGAACTTCCCGGAAAGTTGTGATAAACTGACGATATTGCGCGAGTAGCAGACCCGTACGTGACTACAGAGAAGGGCTATTTTCCTTGACCGTTAGGATTTCTGGGACGAACACCCTCTCACAGCTGGGGTCATAAAATACGGTCAAACTCTTGCAAAAACATCCACCACCGCTCTTTGCCACTAGCAATTCAACGAAGTAAGCTAGGCGCAGCACTCCAATGAATTAACTTAGAAAAAAAATTACTAAATATGTAATTCTATCAATACATTTTACAACACAACTTATGTATTATTTATTTTCTGGAAAAAAATAAAATTATCATCCGAATTATGTTATAAAAGTGACAAAACTCAATAAGCACATTAACGGTGTATCGTTTTCTTCAATTGTTATATAGTAAAATAATTTCATACAATTAAATATATATATATTTTATAATATAGGCTACATTAAAATTTTGCACAGTTCTGATCTAAAATAATATAATGTATTAGAAATAAAAAATAATTATATTTTTTGGTATTAAAATAATTTTTAATAATAAAATTTTTGTAACAAAATACGTACACACATATATAAAACCAGAGGTCCTCTAGAATTTTGATTTACAAGTTCCAAGCAGAAATTGTTTATTGTTAATTTTATTGTATCAAAAATCATTCATATATAAAAAAATAATATGTATATCTCAATAGATGTAACATGAATACACCCTATCATATGCATTAAATATATTTTAAGTAATCCCAAAATAATACCAAGTTTATTGAGTGTCGCAGTACGCAGCGTGTTTCTAAGCACGCCGGCCGTGAAAGATCAGTACGGCCGCAGTACACTGCAACGCTCGGGCAGCTTTAATGAGGCAACTAATTATGCTAGACTCTTTATAAATATACTATATTAAAGCTAAAAGTATAATTAAAAACATTTATTTAGACATTTTTTTCGCATTGGGCTCTTCAAATCGGTGTAAATCGTATTTTTATCTGGGTGGCAAAGATAAAAAAAAAATATGTCGTGAATTAATCGCTTTATATCATATATATTAAAAATTTAAATTTTTCTAACATTAATGGGTGTATTAAAGTTTCTAGATTATTTTGGTAAGTTTATGGACAGTCTAAATTAAAAACTGTATAAATGGGTAGCATTTTAATGGACTGATGCAAGTTGCTGTCACCTAGGACTTAAATGCAAATTTTCGGTGATAACGCACAAGGTCTACAGCGGTAAACTTTCGGTATGTTATTAAGCATAGTCAACTCTACCACAGTACAAAAATTCAGCTTTGGACAAATTGTTCACAGGTTGTCTTGGTTTCCTGGAGTAACACGAAAGTCTACGCGGGGAAGGGCGGCTACCTGATCCGAGAATGAAGGATAAGGCGAGATGGGAAGCGATAAGAGCTGGTTGGGTGTCCGTGTTGGAGAGAGAGATAGAGAGAGAGAGAAAGGCGATATTGTGGAAGACCTTCGAAAGATTCCCGCTAGATGGCAGGCCTCAGAGCTGCAACATTCGACAACCTCCCCTCACAGAAGCTCTCTCGCCACTAACTTGCCAAATCTCACCCGCTAGCTTATATACGTGCTGGCTGGCCATACAGTAGTAATAAACAAGCATTTATGAAACACTTAAGCTCATTTCCAACAAATTCTGACGAATGACTGTTTTTTGTCCTGCACCAATCCCCTTAAAAGCAGCAATTTATAAAATTTGATTTTTTGTCCAATTTCGTCATTACAAATTAACAATTTATTGACATTGATTTGATTTCAGTTTATTTCTATAACTAGTTGTTTGTGATTATATTTAAACAAATTATTTAAATTAAATTTGCAAAAACTGTAAATAATATTTGAAAATTAAAAAGTATGCAATTTTTCATCAATGTTTTCTTATGACGTTATCACGTAAAATTATCGTCCGTAAACCGACTTTACAGACAACCCCCTTTTTTTATGTACTTTTTAAGGAGGATCCACCAGGCAATGAGACTACAAGTTTTTCATTGGAAATTTTTTTTTTTGAGAGGTGTTATGTCACAAGTCTTGAAAATATTTTATACAGGTAGAGACCTGCAATATTTACGATGGCAATTACTTATAAAAATAATGTAACTGTGGTGCTTTCGATTTGAAACAAAACTTTATCATTTAAAGTTTTAAGTACTCGTCACACACAAACAACCTTTTTTTTTTTCAAAATAATATGGGGTTGTATTTATACTGAGATATAAACTCGTTATTTTAGTTTTATTAATATTATTGTTTTCACAGTGTACAGAATTGTTTGCTCTTGTGGCCAGGTACCTGTACGCGAGACAGTCGAAGACTGCGAAAGACGAAGAAGACAGTGATGCGGACAGTGTCGCTAGTGATGAGTTCGAGGAGATGATGGACAAGTTGTCTGGCAGTAAAAATGCAGAGGAGTCACTGGATTTCGCCGATCACATCTCCACTCAAACTGCAAGCGGCGTTAAGAAAGGCAAAAAGAAGTCCGGTGGTAAAGCAGTCCTTTATTGGTGTTTTGAAATTTTTTGCCTCGTGTGCATTTATACTAGTCATTTACCGTGTTTTATCGCATGATCGTCGCACATTTTATACTAAAATCAAGTTTGAAAAGCACGGGTGGAACGTGGAAAAGCACGGGTGGAACGTTTATGGGGGGGGGTGAATTATTCATAAAAACAAAACCCATTCATGGAAAGTACATTTATTTAAAAAATTGGAGTATATAAAAGCACGCCAAACAATTCAAATTAATAATTCATGCAACGAAAACCTTTCTTCAACTTTAAGTAGAAAAACAAAACGTGAATGCGAGCCTGAACTAAAGCATAACTATCAGTACACACTACGAAAGAGTGTGGGCCAACAAATGTAGTTAACTCAGCTCTTGACAGAGAGCGCGCATTGCATGCAATCGGCATTCGACTACGTGCGTGCGCTCTATACGGGAAGCAACATAACCGAACATGAATGACGCCAACTAGCGCTGGCTACATGTTTATAAGCGGCACACCGCGGTGACGCAGACAAACAGATAAAGGTTATAACGTTTAAAAATGTCTTTAAAAGAAAATTTACACATCGGACAACTTCGTATCCGTTAATTAAAGAAGTTGTAGTGTTAGAATAAATATTAGATTTCTACTATAAAATACATTGTTTTAGTGGGACCAAAAACATAATGCGACGTTTATGCGAGAGGTTTTTTTAATTCATATTTTGACATCCTAAAATATCGGTGCGACTATTATGCGATAAAACAGGGTATTTATTTATTTATATGCAGCAGTCACATGCCCACCAACAGCAGAGGGCTTGAGCGGTGGACACTGGTCATTAAAGGTAGGTACTAACACACTCCCCCTGCGTTGGCACCAAGCACTACCTGCAACAGGTAGACATAGCCACAGTTGGCCAGTGTACGCAAGGAGAGACTGTAACACACCTGCAGAGACAAGACAGAATGGAACAAATACAAACACACATAATTTACACAAAGTATTAAAATAAAATCATACAGCAACACAAACAGTAAAATTGAAAAGAAAAAAAGTATATTATAAAAAAATCTACCGATAAATTTATAATTTATGGATTGACAGATGCTACAATTTTTTTTTAGATTTAGTTTATTAGTAGAAAGAAGTAAAACATGTATTTTTTGTGTGCGTGTGCATGCGTGCGTTTGTGCATGCGTGTGTGTGTGTGTGTACAATATAGACAATAATTTGTGTTGACAGTCATACCAAACTTATGATTTTAAAAAAATTTATTTGCACTTGGTAATTTTTTGATATCAGTGATGTTAATACTGTTCTACATTATAGATCCATATTCTAGTTTGAGTCTTAATTAAATAATTAAGAAAAAGCAATGTGTTAGTTTTGGTTTGTCTTTATTTACAGTGTTTGTTTGTATCTGTTGTTATCACTGCTAATGTGTTGAACTCTGCCCTCGTGTTGGCCATCTACGGATGTTTTGCCTGCTGTGGTACTGACGGTGGTGGGAGTCCGTACCTTTGCAGTAATTACTGGGTATTATTAAAGTCTTATGACTGTTACAAATTTAAATAAATAAATACTGTAAAACGATTAAAACGGTTAACGATTGGTTGGATTTGGTTAGTAACACTGTAATTTGATGTGAAACAGTTTATTAGGTAGGCGACATTAAAAATAATAAACAGTGTTTTAGGTACAGGTAATACTTTTAAAAAAAATCTAGATTTTTATTTATTTATTTTACGATGAGCACCTACTTTACGACATTGCCCTGGAGCTTAAAACTGTTTAAAAAAAATAAGAAAATTCTTAGGTTTTGAAGAATGAGCTATAAAATATAAATTTTAAGGGAGTAAAAGAAAAATTGTCATTTGTTACAGAAGTTTAGAACTAACATAATTTTTCTGAACAATATTGCACCGGTCCTGTTGTGTCAAATAGATCAGAAATTTGATTTTTTTTTAATTTTTCAGAGGCTGGCAGCGACGAGGAGTCGGCTGAGGACGACGACGAAGACGACTTTGACGGCGGGAGCGGTGACGATGCTGGAAGTATGGCCGACGATGCGAGCGACATCGTGTTCGATAGCGACGACAACGCCAGTGAAGGAGACATAATCAACGAACTGAAGGAACTCCAGTTTGGAAGCGAGGACCTCCCGCAGTCGTCCAGAAAAACAAAAGGAAAGGTACGTCGACTTAATTTTTTTTTTTTTACGCGCGACTGTACGAGTGATGCGTTAAGCGTTGTGGTGACTCTCGGTGTGGTGTGTTCGACAGGGAAAGAAGGGCGTCGACATGAGGAGTATGTTTGCCTCGGCTGACGAGTTCGCAGAGATTCTGCAGGATGAGGGTGTGTCTGGCCACACGGGTCAATTTTCAAACAAAGACAATGCCGGTAAGTTGTAAACAGTTTTTTTTCTTGCATGTGCAGTAACACCTCTCCATTATCAAAACTTTTGGAACTAGTTTTTTTTTAAAGGGGGTAATTCTTTAATTACAATAATACCCCTTATTAAAACATCACTTTTGTAAATACAAAGTATTTTTATATTTACTTTCATTGACAGCTATTAAAGTACATTATGATTTGTATAATAATATGAGAGAGAAATATTTCATAAGTAGCTCATAAAACTGTATGTAATATCTGTTTTCAAGTATATAATTTACCCATTATGCATTTTTCACAGTGGCATCAATTATCTTAACTAGAGATATAGTTTCTCATCACCTAAAAATTCTTAAGGAAACAAATTTTGCCAGTATTGCTGCCATCCATGAAAGTGTTTTTCGTTAAGTTCAATGCAACATCATGTACTTATATTTTTTGTTAACTTTAACTTTATACGCTGATACAAATTCTTACGAAATACCAGGCAAGTGCATTTTGCCTGTAAAATATTATAGTTTCAACAAGCTACCAGTGTTTGTCTGGAACACTTATCAATTGTTGGTTTAAAAGTTTTCATCTCCCAAGGCCTGAAAAGTTAAACTGAATTTAAATATGCTGCAATAAATTTGTGAAAATACAAATTGTTTCACAAAAATGCACCGGGCCATGGTTTCCATCTGAACAACTTTGTTGACAACATGTTAGCTAGACCTGTGCTTATGCTAGTTTTGTGATGTGATGTGCATATCAAATTAATTGTTCAAAATATTTGCAAAGTCTAATCGAGTTGCAGATATTGTTCTCAGCAAAGCTTAATTACCCTCTTTTATCGCATAATCGTCGCACCCATATTTTAGGGCGTCAAAATTTGGATTAAAAAATTTTCGCGTAAACGTCGCATGATGTTTTTGGTCCCGCTATTAGATTCCGAGCGCTTTGTGTAGGTTTTTTTCCATATAAAACTGTGTATTTTAAAGTAGGACTCTAATATTTCTTCGGAAATTAACTATTTTACTTATTTAATTAACGGAAATACGAAGCTGATGTGTAAATTTTCTTTTAAAGACGTTTTTAAACATTATAACCTTTATCTGTTCGTCTGCGTCACTTTAAAACTCAGCTGTGAACCAAAATAATGGTTTTTTGCACGATTCCTCAGCTTTCAAATTTAACATTCCATGACCAAACTAAAGCCATTGTTGGTGCTTTGAAAGTCACACTTCAAAGTCAGGCTTTATACGTTCTTCAGCTCCGCCACGAATTTCTCTTCTCGCTGACTGTAACGTGTGTGTGGTTCTAGTTTTTATAAAAGAAACTGACAATAAAGGTTAGCTTACTTTTTTTTTTTCCCAATTCTGGAAGGACGGGTTAAAAAAAATATATAATAGCTGGGAAGGGGTACACGCTGTCTCTTGTTACTAAGAGGGGTTGTCAATCAGATGGGGGGAGGTGGATAAAAGTGGGCTGGCCTCACTCCCTAGTACACAGTCATAAAGCAGCACAGAAAGCAGGAAAAAAAAAAAAAAGGTTTGAGGATTAACACCAGTGCCCTGTTTCTTACGCACCAATAAGCTGACAAGGAACAAAGTCTCCACTTGTACTCTACTGTGGACAGATATATGGTGCGACTCTTACTTAAGGACGACCCTTACGGAAAAAGAGTTGTAATTTCACGACCCAAATTAGAGCTGCACCCATACGCAGGGGCGGCTCTTCTGGTGGGTAATACAGTACCTAATGCACTTAGACATGCTTATTACAAATGTATACGTACTGGGAACAATAGAAATGAATCGGCAAGTACATGTGCGTTTGTAAAATGTTTCAATGTAGTAATGTAAAAATTAATTATAATAGTTTCAATATTAAAAAACAGCCTACTTTTTTTTTCCAATCTAGTACATACATTGTATTACTAATTCAATTAAAAATAATTTACATTAGTTGAATTTAATACAGTAATAGATAAAATTTTGTAATCTGAGATTAGTTTTGATTACATATGCTGATTAAATTCATGATTTTTTTTTTTTGTTGCATTTAGGTAACTTGCATTTCGGGGTTACATGGTGTATGACATGCTTTTCGGTGTTAGTTTGGCGTTATCGCAATTCACTGTATAATCTTGTCCCTGCTAATAATGATACAATCGTAAACCTCCACTGTGTACTTTATCAGACATGGTGATGGGAAACTGCATAAGCAGATTTGGTGTTCCACCCACTCCCAAGCATTGTACTTAAATTTTTGGACTGGTGAGTCATTGCGACTCACTCGTCTGGCTGTACAGAAGATCCACTCCAAAAGTGCGTTGCTTTGTTCCAGGCGTGAAGCAGCTCAAGTGGGAGTCTAAAAGGGACTTCTGGCTCAACAGGTCTGACAAGAAGCGCAGAACGAAGGGCCCAGGTGGGAAGGCAAAGAAGCAACGAAGAAAGTAGTTTGTGATGGTTCACGCCACTTCGTTGAGGTTTGTCCGTCACAATCTGAATTCATGTTGTGGAGCTGGCCTTAGTTGGCCTTATGTGTAAAACATTAATACAAGCTCTCTTTCTCAACGAGAAGTTATGATGTATGTGATGACCCAACTTGCCAGAGTAATGTGGCAATGATTTTCTGTTCGTCATCTGATGTTGGTCCGTCAAATGATAATGTCAGAGTAAACACTTGTGTGAAAATGTGGACCTATGTTTGTTGTTGATAAAATATATTTATACCTGGTTTTACACATTTAGTGCCTCAAATTCATCAAGCGTGATTATCTGCATCAGTTTGTTACAACTAGCGACTCAGTTGGAACTGGATCACGAGAGACAAGATTTTAAAGTTTTATTTTCAGACCAATTTTGTTTTTAAAACAGGAGATTCTGGTGTTATTTTTTTTTCCATGAAATCTGTTTTTTAATAAAGATAGCTTATTACTGAACAACTATAATACTTAAATGTTTTATGGTACATATTTCTCCAAAACAGTGTCATTTTGACTTGTATATGATACATTTGTTTCAATATAATGATTTGTAACAAGCATGTCTAACTTTTTGGAACAAATTAAATAAATCTCTTTATTTCTGTGTTTGAAAAATGTTCTAAGGTCATAATGTAAAACTGAGTAACTAATAACTAGAGACCTGAAAAAATAGCATTTGCTATAAAGCGAAAAATAACGCGAATTTTAGCATTTTTTTTGGTGTTCTATTTTTTTATTTCAATTTCATTAGTACACTTTGACTGCCATTTACTTAATATTAAACCAATTAGGCAATTACTTAAAGTACCGTATAATTACGCAACCCGTTCTTGGTATCAATGACAATGAAAATAAAAGTCGTGTAGCAGAACCAAATCACGTAAGCGTAATTATCGCCATTTGCCACAAACACTGCGTGGCAACGTGCGTGCCGAGCTATTGAATGTAGTTCTTTTGACACGAGACAGAGTACGCACGGTGTATGCGATCCAGCTATCGAAGTTAGACAACATTCACGCACTCTGCACAGACACCAAACCAACTAGCTGGACTAGCTCTTGGTTCCTTGGATGTTTGGTGTTTGTTTTAGTTTTGTATTATGCGTACTGCAGAGTGGCGATGGTTGTGAAGTTGATATTTTTTATAAATTTTTTATAAATCCATTTGAGGTATTTTCTTACATAAGGACTGGAGCACGAATGCAGACGTTAGTACGGTTGTACTGTAGGCAGATGTTATCTACTCTGTGGGCAAACGTTTTGTTTACTTTTTTCACTCGTTGGCAAATACGGTAAAATGATAGTACTTACAGAAAGAATTTTTTTTTCTTTATAAACAGCAGTGGTAGCAATTGTTCTACTATCTAGAAACAAGCTCATGGTCTGTTAAAATGACCTAGAAATAAAGATTCAAAATATTATGTACCAGCACTAGGTTTTCATTGTGTGTTATTTTTGCGTCCACGATGCCGAAACCAACGGTGCATGTACAGCAACGAGCAGCCGAGTTCAAAAGTGAAGGACTCTATGCCTCTGATTCTCAAACTCTTATGTGCCGTTTTTGTATCTGTGTTATTTCATATGAAAAGAAAGATGCCGTGATAAAACATACAAAAACACAAAAACACATCAACCTTTCGAAAAAACAAAACTCTTCTGAAAATAAAAGTATGATTCAAACATCTGTACTTGCCAACCTACATAGTGCAAAAAGGAGGAAATTGGCAGTTGACAATCTTGCAGTTAAAACTCCTGAGGCTTTCTCAAAAGCCAACATTCCTTTGGAAAAGCTGGATGATCCTAATTTAAGAGAATGGATGAATGAGTTTATTGAAGGTAAGTTTAATTTCAAATCTGTGACAACTAGGCATGTAGTTCTGTAAAGGATTGAGAAAATAGGGAATTTTAATTGCATTTTCTTCACATGTTTGTTTTAGGGGCTGGAGACTTGCCTTGCGTTAGATCTCTTAGGGAAAAATATGTTCCTGTGATAGCACAAGCACACTTCGATGAAATAAAACAATTAGCACAGCATAAATGTGTTGATATTCTGTGTGATGAGACTACGGATTCCAAAGGGAGATGTGTGTTTGTGGTGCTTTTTAAGATTCAGTCAAACAGTTTAACAGATCCAGTGGTAAAGGTAGCTGCAGTAAACATTCTGGAGAAAGCAGATGCTACAACATGTTCCCAGGCCATTCTTGAGTGTATTAATAAATACAGTGTCAATTTCATGAACATTCAAGCAATTGTCACAGACTCAGCACGTTACATGACGAAATGTGTCACATCGTTGCAGGTCCATTTTTGGAGAGCACGTTGCCCATGTTCAATGCTGGGCCCACAAACTAGCTTTGGTAGGCAATTGCTTTTCCATTGGACTGAAAGAAGTAAATGAGGCTGTAGTAAAGGTGAAAACTGCGTTTCTTAATACACGGAAAAGGAAACATCATTATTTGCAGTATCTATCAGAACATACAACTAAAGCTGCAAATTTGTTTCCAATGCCAGTAACAACACGCTGGAACTCGTGGTTCAGAGCAGTGTTTTATTTGGCAGAATATTTGGTTGACATTGTTAATTTCTTCAAGCTAGATGAAATGAAGGCTATCAACAATAGTGGTATTCACTATGTAGCTGGTGTTTCAGAAAAAGATGTGGCAATTGTTCTTGCTCAGTGCATATTTGTGAAAACTCACGCAGCTGATATTGTAAGCCTTCTCACAAAGCTTGAAGGTTCGCAGTACCCGACAGCACATTCCCTTAACGGGTATTTGAGTGATTTACTGAAAGGCTTCGAGGGCACATCAAAAGGTGTATTTGACTCCCCTTTTGAAACTTTCATGTCAGAATCATCTCTTACGACAAGCGACAAAGCACAAGTGAAACATAAATGTCAAAACTCATCAGCTCTTGCAATGACCAAACTTCAAAGTCTGATGAACATTGAGCCAAGTGCACACATCTTCAAAGCCATTAGCAAGCTGTTTAGTCCCAAAAACATTTTGCTAAATGAAACAAAAAGTGTTTTGTCTGTTTTTGACAACATCCCTGCATTTAATGGTGTGGACAATTCAGTTAGGTACAAAGGCTACGAATTCCTTAAAGAAGCTGTTCAGGATGCTGTCAAACATGAAAATGAACCGGATGTAGCAAAATTGCTGATGGCTTTGGGAGTGGAACATGAAGTATTCACAAAGGCAGCACTTAAGGCCATTTGGCTGCCCACCAACAATGTTGACAGCGAACGCCTTCTTAGTCACTACAATTTGGTGGTTACTGACAGGAGACAAAATTTAAAAGAAGAGAATATAGAAACATTTACCATGCTTTCATTTGATAGCTAATTTTGAGTGTTTGCAAGTAGATAAAACAATGACAATATTTACTTAGCTGGTGAAATGGTTGCATCTGTACTCTGTGTGTGTTGTTTTATACTCATTGTTTTTAGTTTTGTGAATTCAACAGTTTTTCGAATGTAGTCATGATTTTTTATTGTATCAACTCTTCATCCTTAATGGAAAAAAAAAGGTAAATACCATACAAAAATAACACCTATTTTCAATGAAAATAACACCTATTTCCAAGAAAAATAACACATATTTCTTAAAAAAATAAAACCTACATTTTCAGGTCTCTACTAATAACAGTTGCAAGATTAAAAACAGTAAACGTTTAGGTATTTGTCAGTAGATTTTGAATGAAAATGCTTTTAGTTTCATGATTTTAATTGCATTTTGGTGTTAATTGGTTGCTTTTCTGTGTTATTTCGGTTTTTCCACAATTCACCATATAATCTTGTCGCTATAAATTACAGAATGTGCCAATTAATAAAATGCCAGCTTGAAGACTTTTCACTGTTGAATGAGTGTGTGATATAGTTTAGGTGAAAAATTTTTAAACTGGTCAACACTTGCATTGGATAATTATCAGAAATCAGATTTCCAATTTATGTGTGTTACAGCATACACTTTACATTCTTTATATTTCTATTAAACACACACACACACACTCACTCTTTCCCTCTCAAAGATTTTCATCTCTGTGTACTTTCTTAGCACAGTTCTATACATTTAATTTTTGCATACGCAAGTCTAACACTAAACTCCTCATCTATCTTTTTGGCCAAGTTACACTCAGCTTTTCTCACTTCAGGTGGTTTGTTAAATTGATAAATAGAATTAGGCTGTCACAAAAGTGACTCTTCGATGCTCGAATGTGTGTCCTATGTTCTCATCTTATCAACACTTTCGCGATGGTTCTAACGCTTAATACTAAGTAAGAACACATCGGCACTTGTACATTATATTGGCGGCAATGTTTCTTTATCTTAAAGTCATTAGTTTGCACTGCACACCATTCAGATTTTTTTTTATATATGAATGACCACAAATTTTGAAGTATTTCTGCTACGTACCATATTTAACCGAAAATATCATGACTGTTGAATATAATGTGATTCCAAACTTCTTGATTATGAATTTATGAAAAATACTTAATGGGGTAAAAATCACAATTCACACACACTATTTATCAGCTGTTTGTATGGCTGTAGTTCATAAGCCATTTGTCAGAGAGCAAAGAATGCTGTGATACATGGTCACTCCATGAAAGGTGTGTGGAGGGGATTGGAGGGGAGGGGTGTGCAGTGGTAGCAGTCGCATTCCAAAATGTCATCTGCCACGCTTGCAGACACCCCCCCCCCCCCCCCCCCAGAAAGCCATGAACAAGAGTGGACCATAGTGGCATAAGTGGACACAGTTCACAAGCAGATCATGTAGTTTTTTCAACTAAGCGGAGGTTTAGGAAGGAGTAATTACTAGCTGTCTAAAGTTGCTTACGTGACGCAGTTCGAAGCCAGGGCATGTTGTTTTTCAACTAAGCTGTTCCCATTACTGTAAATTCACATCTTCCAGCTGCAAGATACATGTTTGCCATTATGATTCTTAATTTTTGGCTTAGCAGTTTTGGTCAAATAAATTGCATTATATTCTGGTGATTACTGTATGCAGCATGCTAATATGAAGGATTGAAAATAAATTAACTGATGAAAAAACATGATTGCATGGCCACTACCATGCACATTATAAGGGAAACTTCACTGATAGAAGTATAAGAATATGCAAGTGTGCCATCGATCTCCCCACTCAGCCAGTGAGTTATCCTGATCATTGCTTTCTAAGAATCACTTTTGTAATCATCCTGGCTGTAAAGAAGTTCACTTCAAAATTATAAAAAAATTTAGTATGCCACATTAATAACTGCATAGTTACTGTTAGTAACATTAAGATACCGTATTTACTCGCATATAGGTCGCACCCATAATTTGAGGTCTTGAATTTGGTATTTAAGATTCCCCCCATATAGGTCGCACCGGTAATTTAATGACGCGAACGGCCGGCGCGCCGTGCACGAAAGAGTTAATGGGTACTGTGAAACTCCGCTACTACGAGAGCTGATAATGGCATGATAAATTGTTGTAACAACAAGTAATCGTAATAACCGAATATAGAAAATTGAAATCAAGTTAGATTCCTGACTTCTTAAAATGTTTTAATTGTAGACTATAACTCAAAAACAGTGCTTGTATTGAAAAAAAAATGCACAGAATAAAAGTTGTAGTAAATTTAATTACGAATAAAAAAGGCCTGTTATGATTTTTTATATCTACACCGGTTTTCGTTTTAAACGTGCGATTGGTCTGACGCGTGAGGAAGTTCCCGACACAGATAAGATAGTGGCTGGGGAAACCATTGTTTCTCCCCTTCCCTTTTTCTACTTGTTTGCCATCCGGGTGCAACATCGCCCTTCGTTTACCATTTTTGTGTGTTTGATTTCTTGTTATGAAAATTCGCTTGGTTAATTAACTACAGCAAAACCCCTTATTTGCACTTTTCATGGGGACAAAGTAAAAAAGTGTTAAAAGCGGGAAAGTGTAAATAAAGAGAAAAGTAAGAAATACATTAAAGTTAATTAAAATACAGTCTCATTCTGCAGCGTTCAGAACAAATACGGGCTATTTTACACATATGCATTGCACCACAGTAAAAAAATTTAAAAAAGGGCCGCAAATTGATGGAAATTTACCGTCAATAGCGCGCCGTGCACGGAGGAAGCTCATTGTACTCGTTCAGCTGTTGTAACTGCGCGGCGTAGCCACCGGCTGGCTCTCTCTGTTCTCTGAGCTGCGCATGCGCAGTATAACTTTCAACACTCCGCCCAGACTCGTGACCTTCCATCAGCAGCCAGCCAATAGATGCGAGCTTAGCGGAAAAAAATATAAGCTCCACCTCCCGTGTACCAGTTTTGTCCAGTTCTAATACCAGTTTATTGGTATACGCACCAGTTTTCTCACTGCCGGGACATGTTCAAGTTTACGTTCATCTTGATGTCTTGATACCAATTATTAATTATTTACGATCCCCAGAAATAAATGGTTAGTTTAAAAAATATGCGTCAACTGTACAATACTCGTGCGTCAACTGTACAATACTTGCTAAATTATAAAATACATCCAAAACAGTTACCAAGACTCCTCTCATTTTATCTTGTGAAGTTTGTCTCGTACCAGTATTTTGGCTAAGTTGTGACATAAATACAGTATCAGACCTTAACAATCAGCCACATTTATACATTCATGAGTTTACGTTTTTCCCTCGTGCATTTTAGATTGTCTCCTGCTATAATTACTCGGACTTTTACACACCTAGGCTTAAATTATTACATGTTTAGAAATAAAAGCAACTTTTCATGTTATAAAATACGTATATTTTGTGATTTAAAATGTTCATTTCCGACTATAAACGTTACGTTTTTCACAATGTTTTTAGGCCTACTAGCTAATCTTATCTACTCTTAAAGTACCCACGGTATTTTCTGGTTGTTTATGGTTGTTACGTGATGTAAATAGCGGGATGGATTCAATTTTAGAGACGTAATTTGCATGAAAGTATTTTATTGGACTAAATGGGAACTAAACAGGACCTGAAGAATATAGTGCAAATAACGGGAAAACGTAAATAACGGTAACGTAAATAAGGGGTTTCGCATGTGTACATTGTAAATAAATTTGCCTATACCTATATAAACGTTTTCGCATTTTAAAACAAAATATTGCAAAAAAAAATTCCTCAAGAATTTTTAAAAAAATTTTCTTCACATATAGGTCGCACTTCATTTTTTTCCCATCAAATCTGGTAAAATTGCTCCGACCTATATGCGAGTAAATACGGTGCTTCTTATTAGTTTGTGCTTTGGAGTTTGGCCACAATAAGGTATTTTTATATGTGCAGGGCTGTTAGGATGTGGTCAAAACTTTCTGCGATTTCCCCTCCCCACCAAAAAAATAAAAAGCAGTCTGCATCAAGATGGCCACCTAGGCACGACTTGATGCTGGGTAAATTTGAAGTTTTCAGTTGTCAGGAACAGTTGCCATGATTTTAGCCTACAACTCACATAGTTTCGGTTCCCTGCAAGAATTTCCGAAGATTTCCGAAGTTTTGCGTTTTGGTATTAACGCCACTTCAGCCGCTAAATCAGAAGTTTCCAATGAAAACAAGCATGTTGTGACTGACCTAACCCTTCGATTTTTTTAATTTCAATTTTTGAGAGAAATCCGAAGTTGCACGAACGTGGTAGGGAACCGAAACTACGTGAGTTGTAGGCTTCCGGTGTTGAAAGCGTCAAGAGGAAAACACGACAAGCTCTCCGCCACAGCTGAAAGTGTTTAATGGCGGAACAGCAGCACAGACACGCGTGGGCGACGCACCGCCTCAGTGGCTCAGTGGTTCAGGCGCCTGGGGAGGAACGCCCCGCGCCCGCCGCGGCCCTGGTACGCCGGCCAGCCCTGGCGCTCCAGGGGCAGCACGCCGGCACGGCCGCCGGGGCAGGAGAGGCGCAGCCTGTAGACGGTCGCCTGCCCCATGTGCACCAGCAGCCCGCCGTCCCTGTCCCCGGGGGCCGTCGCGCCCGCGCAGTCCGGGCCTGCGACATTCCCGCAGGAACTTTCAACGTTTACAATATCTTGGCATTTGGATGCAATCAGTCAATCAAAATCTTATGTAGCGAAAACGACGTGACCTCCATTTCCGCTACAATGAAGCTTTAAAATGGCAAAAGATCAAATGGCCGGTTACAGAGGTAAAAAAAAAAAAAAAAAATATTAATAATGTTGATGTGCATGTCGTTTGCGAAAAAAAATGAGTAAAAAAATTTCTATAAATTAAAAAAATAATCGCTTAAAATTTATTTCATTATTAAGTGAAATTTATTGTCAAATTAGGTAATTTATGGAATTTTTTTTTTAATTTAAACTTTACAAACAGCATAAGTTAAAAAAAAAATTTGATTCACCGCTGTGTTGCATTATTTAATTTCAAAATTAAAATTAAAATTAAAAGTATGTGATATCTCTGACCATAAAGTAAATTTTTATAGTGCGACATGATTAAACATATAGTTTGATGTTTTCTTTTAAAATATATCTGATGGAGAAAATTAGAAATTTTCTGTTGAATACTGCCCCTCCAACTCTGTTGTCCAACATATCAGAGACAAATATTTGACAGTGTGATCATCCTGCCTTGCTAACACAATACACCCGTGACTAGGCGGGCCGCTAAGAGGAGAATCAGCTCTAGTTACCTGCGGCTTGCGACTGTTTCTCCTCGATGCACTTCTTCGCGGCCGGGGACAGCACCTGGGCCTCAGCCGAGGGCGGGACCCAGTACGTGACGAACGTGATGTCCACGCTGTCGTTCCTCGCTGCAGCTTCCAGGGGCGCCACCAACACCCCTAAACACACGCCAACACTTCTCTTGGCTGCGACTTACGCAATTGAACTGCAACCAAACAGTAACCGGGCGTGTCTGTTTACCGGAGGTAGTGCTCAATGCTGAACCGTTCAGGAGGCGGTGTGGATGGTGTGGGTGGGCGGACATTACAAATTTGAAAACCAGATTTCTTAATGTAACATTAACGTTGTGCATAACAAAATAATGTGGTTCATAAATAATAAAATCCAGAGTTAAAAAAAAAACAAATAGAACTAATTTAATTGGAAAAAAAACAATGTGAGAAAACCATACTAAACATTTCAGTATGAGGGTAATGCAAATATAACCTGGAACTTGTTTATTCGACTCAAGTAGTGACAGAAGAAAGGAGAGGGGACAGGCATGCACATGGCCCTTACACTAACGTCCGTCATGCCAGTGTCACTGTGACAGCGGCATCTGATGTGCGACACGTTATTGTTCGTTTTCTTGCCAACGAAGGCATGAAATTGAGTGAATTTGTGAAGAGACTGCAAGCACAGTTCAGTGCTGCTACTCTGAACAAAATCAAGTGTTCGACTGGGCCCAGAAGTTTCGAAATGGTTGTGATAAGAGTGGAAAATTAATGCCACAAATGGCATCCAGTGACCAGCGTCAATGAAAACAATATTCAGGCCATGCATGAGCTTGTGGAAAGTCTACTGAAGGAGACATTGGCTGTGTTCAAACGGTAAGTGCGAAATTGGCTACTGGGGCAACCATCTTATTTTTTTCATAAAGGGATCAAAAAGCTTACTATCCGATAGAGAAAATGTATTTCTGTTAAAGGAAACTATGCAGAAAAATAAGGCATTTCATTTGAATTTTTAAAAATCACCAATAAAATTGTACGAAAATATTTTGGTTTGTATTTGAACGACCTTCATACTAATCAAGCATAATAATTTATTTTATTAATTTTATGATACAATTTCACCAGCAGAAGAGTCACTCCTTCATATGGGTCGCACCCTTAATTTTGGGCAAAAAAATCCAAAATTTTATTGTAACGGTCACCCTCGAATATGAGTCACGCCATATAACGGTCTCCAGTAGAATGAAAGTGTAGTCTCTATCATCTGTGTTATTGCCGAGTAAGAAACAGCACTGATGTCCTTCGTCTTTCCCCTCTTCATCCTTTATGGCCCTTCCTCCCCTCTCACCCCTTCACCCTAGCACTAACAATAAATACAAAGGAAAATAATGCTATTTTTATACCCATGTTTCCCTTCCCAATGAGAGAAAATACCACAGGTTACTTCCTTGTCAATTTTTGTCAGTTTCTTCAATAAAAACAAGTATGCCCTTTTACAGCTGTTTTGTCATTAATGAAATGTTGCAGCAGGAAAGCGTTGGAAACATCACGCCAAAACAATGTTTGGACACTGCTGCGTGGCCACACACACTCCATTCCCCTTTTTCTCTACGGCTGGTATCCCTCTTGCAGAGCGTCAGCACGTCAGCAGACTGCCACGTCACTTACCGGCGCCGGCCGGTCGGGTAGCCGTCAGACTGGCGGCAGACGTTGCTTAACGGAGGAGTTCATGATGCTTTACATGCACTGCAGAGATATTTTAACTAAACAATTTATATAATTACCTGTGACATATTTATTAAAAACCAACACAGACTAGTTATTTAAGCACACTGTCAACCACAACAATGTAACGTTAATTTCCTTACCCAAAATGGAAATTTTCGCATATGGGTCACAGTACATTTTATTAAACAAAAAATCTGCATGAAATCTGTGACCCGTACGTGGGTAAATGCGGTAATATCCACCCGCCAAAATTTAAATGTTCACTGAACACCTGCAAAAAATGTCATCACATCTTGAATAGCATGTACTAAAGGTTTTGCTAGTTTTTTTTTCCCCAATCCTTGCATGGCTTGTGTGAAAGACGCCAGCTTTATTATTCGGCCGGGGGGGGGGGGGGGGGGACTACAGTGGGATGTGAATCAATCGTTTATTTTTGTTAGCTAGGCCGAAAGAAATATTGCCTGAGCTGTCGAAAGATAAACATGGCTGCAGCCATCGCTGGATAAGAGGGGCGGGGGCGGGCAAGCTTCTGGTGCCTGCTGTTTATTACCTACCCGAGAAACATGCTGACAGTTTCCATCCATTTTTAATAGCGTCAGTGGTTCCCTGAAGGTAAAAATCTGCAGTTGGCCAAAAGGCCCCAAGAGACGGTGTAAAATTCAACTTTTAACCTACTCTGCTCTGAGAAGACTATGTCTAAGAAAATTAATCTTCACTTCGACTTCGACTTTCTGAGGATTTGCAACCTGGGAAAATACTTTAAATATTGCACTGATTGCATGTACAGAGACTATTTACCTGTGTTTCATTTGTAACTTACTGCTTTTTTTTTTAAGTTGCACAGCGGTAACTTGCAAACTATCGAAAAACTATTTTTCTCATGTCCAAATGCCAAAAGGGGTGAAGCTGCGAAGAGAGGTACTGGCACTCCTCTCAGCCTAGTCATACTGTCAAGTCGATTTTCCACTAACACAAAGGCCCCACACCGCAACAGGCCACACCACCACGGCAGGAGCACTAACTTACCCTCCATGACAACCAAAACCTACGTCATTGCTGCGATATTGTTTTGAACATGGTTTAAGTGGTACGGTTAAAAAATTAAAGAGATAAAATTCACAATTGCAGTGTTATCTAGTCTATTGACATTATAATTTGTTTTATTTTGGTTTCATTGCAATCCACTACAAATTTTGTAGGAAGGTATGAATTATGAACAAAATATGCATACAATGTTTTTATTTTGACGTGACGTCTAATCAATCAATGAACGCCAGTTGCACGCACGAAAAAGTGTCCCGTAACGCACATTGTCCCATTATGCAGTTTCCCGTTACGCTCATTGTACGCTTGTGCCGCATCTATCTCTCTTTCACTCGATTGGAACAACCTATGATTTGACTTTTTCCAGGCACATTAAACTTGAAACACTCCCATTCGTTTCCTACTTTTCCTATCATCGTCCTATCCTTAACAGAATAACACAGAGGGGAAGAAATTAAATATCAAACATGTATAAAAAATATAGTTAAAATGATCTCTTTGTTAAAGTAATTAACATATTTGAATTAATGAGTGCATTAAAAGTAAATTTATCAATTAAATTGTAGATTTCATTTCACTCCTTCTTTGTATCCATACAAAATAGTGATAAATCAATAAAAAAGATTCAATTTAATTCATAAAAGTATGCAATCATTTGATCAATGATTTGTTATGACATTGTCACGTTAATCTATCGTCTGTAAACCGACTTTACAGTCAACCAATTTTTTTGATATAGCTAACCTCACCTAATTAACCATTCACAATATTTGAATAAAGTTCATCGAAACAAACATGCAAACTAACACGGGTAAACAGTTAATGGCGGTGGCAGCGGCACTGCTCCGATATTGAAATGTGAGCTATAAAATGGGATTTCTCAGAAACTAACATGGATTTATTAACACTGTTTTCAAAGTAAATACAGGAATGTCTCTAGTGCAGCGAAATGGTATTTTCGTAATTTTAGTGTTTTGTTATGACGTCACGTTAAACTATCGTCCGTAAACCAACTTTACAGACAACCAATTTTTTTTTATGGGGTTTGTTTGAATGACCTGTGCTGGTGAGGCGAGGGATCCCAGCCGGGGACCCCGGCCCCCGGCTCCTCTTGAAGCGCCGGCCGCCGTACTGGTCGTCGCCGGCCGGCTCGTAGGGCAGCTCGTAGTCCGGGGCATCCCACGCGCCATCCCCCCGGGGCCAGCCGTGGCTGGGCCGCTTGCCCACCTCCAGGAGCGGGCCCCCGTCCTTGTGGCGGAAGCTACTGGGGCCATCCTCAGCATGAGCCTCCGCGCCGTACGCCTCCTGTAGCTCTGGGTGCGAGGCCAGGAACTGCTGGACCTCGCGAGAGGCGTTCCCCGCCTGGCTGTGCTCCAGGGCGCTCCTGTCGTCTGCAACACGCCCCGCCCCTTCTCACCACGTGACACCTCCTTGTACCCCTCGTCTATACCGAGTGTTTCCACAGTCCCCATAAACAACATTCCGCCCCTTCGCACCACGACGCTGCTAGTGACACCTCCTTGTACCCCTCGTCTATACCGAGTGTTTCCACAGTCCCCATAAACAACATTCCGCCCCTTCGCACCACGACGCTGCTAGTGACACCTCCTTGTACCCCTCGTCTATACCGAGTGTTTCCACAGTCCCCTTAAACAACATTCCGCCCCTTCGCACCACGACGCTGCTAGTGACACCTCCTTGTACCTCTCATCTATACCGAGTGTTTCCACAGTCCCCATAAACAACATTCCGCCCCTTCGCACCACGACGCTGCTAGTGACACCTCCTTGTACCTCTCATCTATACCGAGTGTTTCCACAGTCCCCATAAACAACATTCCACTCCTTCTAACCACGACGCTGTTAGTGACACCTCCTTGTACCCCTCATCTATACCGAATGTTTCCACAGTCCCCATAAACAACATTCCGCCCCTTCGCACCAAGACGCTGCTTAAGTGTCACCTCCTTGTACCCCTCATCTATACCGAGTGTTTCCACAGTCCCCATAAACAACATTCCACTCCTTCTAACCACGACGCTGCTAGTGACACCTCCTTGTACCCCTCATCTATACCGAGTGTTTCCACAGTCCCCATAAACAATATTCCGCTCCTTCGCACCACGACGCTGCTTTAGTGTCACCTCCTTGTACCCCTCATCTATACCAAGTGTTTCCACAGTCCCCATAAACAACATTCCACTCCTTCTAACCACGACGCTGCTAGTGACACCTCCTTGTACCCCTCATCTATACCGAATGTTTCCACAGTCCCCATAAACAACATTCCGCCCCTTCGCACCAAGACGCTGCTTAAGTGTCACCTCCTTGTACCCCTCATCTATACCGAGTGTTTCCACAGTCCCCATAAACAACATTCCACTCCTTCTAACCACGACGCTGCTAGTGACACCTCCTTGTACCCCTCATCTATACCGAGTGTTTCCACAGTCCCCATAAACAACATTCCGCTCCTTCGCACCACGACGCTGATAGTGACACCTCCTTGTACCCCTCATCTATACCGAGTGTTTCCACAGTCCCCATAAACAACATTCCGCCCCTTCGCACCACGACGCTGCTGCAGTGTCACCTCCTTGTACCCCTCATCTACACCGAGTGTTTCCACAGTCCCTATAACAAACATTCCACCCCTCCTCACCACGACGCTGCTGCAGTGACACCTCCTTGTACCCCTCATCTATACCGAGTGTTTCCACAGTCGCCATAAACAACATTCCGCCCCTTCGCACCACGACGCTGCTGCAGTGACACCTTGTACAACTCATCTATACCGAGTGTTTCCACAGTCCCCATAAACAACATTCCGCCCCTTCGCACCACGACGCTGCTGCAGTGTCACCTCCTTGTACCCCTCATCTATACAGAGTGTTTCCACAGTCCCCATAAACAACATTCCGCTCCTTCTCACCACGATGCTGCTAGTGACACCTCCTTGTACCCCTCATCTATACCGAGTGTTTCCACAGTCCCTATAAACAACGTTCCGCTCCTTCTCACCACGACGCTGCTAGTGACACCTCCTTGTACCCCTCATCTATACCGAGTGTTTCCACAGTCGCCATAAACAACATTCCGCCCCTTCGCACCACGACGCTGCTGCAGTGACACCTTGTACAACTCATCTATACCGAGTGTTTCCACAGTCCCCATAAACAACATTCCGCCCCTTCGCACCACGACGCTGCTGCAGTGTCACCTCCTTGTACCCCTCATCTATACCGAGTGTTTCCACAGTCCCCATAAACAACATTCCGCTCCTTCTCACCACGATGCTGCTAGTGACACCTCCTTGTACCCCTCATCTATACCGAGTGTTTCCACAGTCCCTATAAACAACGTTCCGCTCCTTCTCACCACGACGCTGCTAGTGACACCTCCTTGTACCCCTCATCTATACCGAGTGTTTCCACAGTCCCCATAAACAACATTCCGCCCCTTCGCACCACGACGCTGCTAGTGACACCTCTTTGTACCCCTTATCTATACCGAGTGTTTCCACAGTCCCCATAAACAACATTCCGCCCTTTCGCACCACGACGCTGCTGCAGTGACACCTCCTTGTACCCCTCATCTATACCGAGTCTTTCCACAGTCCCCATAAACAACATTCCGCCCCTTCGCACCACGACGCTGCTAGTGAGACCTCCTTGTAACCCTCATCAATACCGAGCATTTCCACAGTCCCCAAAAACAACTTTCCGCCCCTTTGCACCACGACGCTGCTACAGTGACACCTCCTTGTACCCCTCATCTATACCGAGTGTTTCCACAGTCCCCATAAACATTCCGCCCCTCCGCACCACGACGCTGCTAGTGACACCTCCTTCTAACCCTCATCTATACCGAGTGTTTCCACAGTCCCTATAAACAACATTCCACCCCTCCTCACCTTGACGCTGCTGCAGTGACACCTCCTTGTACCCCTCATCTATACCGAGTGTTTCCACAATCCCCATAAACAACAAACCGCCCCTTCGCACCACGACGCTTCTGCAGTGACACCTCCTTGTACCGCACATCTATACCGAGTGTTTCCACAGTCCCCATAAACAACATTCCGCCCTTTCGCACCACGACGCTGCTGCAGTGAGACCTCCTTGTACCCCTCATCTATACTGAGTGTTTCCACAGTCCCCATAAACAACATACCGCCCTTTCGCACCACGACGCTGCTGCAGTGACACCTCCTTGTACCCGTCATCTATACCGAGTGTTTCCACAGTCCCCATAAACAACATTCCGCCCCTTCGCACCACGACGCTGCTGCAGTGTCACCTCCTTGTACCCCTCATCTATACAGAGTGTTTCCACAGTCCCCATAAACAACATTCCACCCCTCCGCACCACGACGCTGCTAGTGAAACCTCCTTGTACCCCTCATCTATACCGAGTGTTTCCACAGTCCCCATAAACAACATTCCGCCCCTCCGCACCACGACGCTGCTAGTGACACCTCCTTGTACCCCTCATCTATACCGAGTGTTTCCACAGTCCCCATAAACAACATTCCACCCCTCCTCACCACGACGCTGCTGCAGTGACACCTCCTTGTACCCCTCATCTATACCGAGTGTTTCCACAGTCCCCATAAACAACATTCCGCCCTTTCGCACCACGACGCTGCTGCAGTGACACCTTGTACAACTCATCTATACGGAGTGTTTCCACAGTCCCCATAATCAACATTCCGCTCCTTCTCACCACGACGCTTCTGCAGTGACACCTCCTTAAACCGCCCATCTATACCAAATGTTTCCACAGTCCCCATAAACAACATTCCCCCCTTCTCACCACGACGCCGCTGCAGTGACACCTCCTTGTACCCCTCATCTATACCGAGTGTTTCCACAGTCCCCATAAACAACATTCCGCCCCTTCACACCACGACGCTGCTGCAGTGTCACCTCCTTGTACCCCTCATCTATACCGAGTGTTTCCACAGTCCCCATAAACAACATTCCACCCCTTCGCACCACGAAGCTGCTAGTGAGACCTCCTTGTAACCCTCATCTATACCGAGCGTTTCCACAGTCCCCATAAACAACATTCCGTCCCTTCGCACCCCGACGCTGCTAGTGAGACCTCCTTGTAACCCTCATCCATACCGAGCTTTTCCACAGTCCCCATAAACAACATTCCGCCCCTTCGCACCACGACGCTGCTAGTGAGACCTCCTTGTAACCCTCATCTATACCGAGCTTTTCCACAGTCCCCATAAACAACATTCCGCTCCTTCTCACCACGACGCTGCTAGTGACACCTCCTTGTACTTCTCATCTATACCGAGTGTTTCCACAGTCCCTATAAACAACATTCCGCTCCTTCTCACCACGACGCTGCTAGTAACACCTCCTTGTACCCCTCATCTATACCGAGTGTTTCCACAATCCCCATAAACAACAAACCGCCCCTTCGCACCACGACGCTTCTGCAGTGACACCTCCTTGTACCGCACATCTATACCGAGTGTTTCCACAGTCCCCATAAACAACATTCCGCCCCTTCGCACCACGACGCTGCTAGTGAGACCTCCTTGTAACCCTCATCTATACCGAGCGTTTCCACAGTCCCCATAAACAACTTTCCGCCCCTTTGCACCACGACGCTGCTACAGTGACACCTCCTTGTACCCCTCATCTATACTGAGTGTTTCCACAGTCCCCATAAACAACATTGGAACTATAATGACCATGGTTATAATGTAATACAAAGTGGGTTTTGGCTAACTGGGACTCAATTAACTCAATTAAAGAATAACTGTTGCAAAAATAACATAAAAGATGTTAAGAGAAACAATGTGAATATTCCAACTTTAATTGGGTGGCTACTTTATTGGCAAAACCAATTTCCAGGATTTTTTCAAGGATTTTTTAAGGTTTTTCAAGTCAGTTTTATTACATGTTACTACTAACTAATAAAAATATATAGTCACTTAAGAAGCAATACCGCCTGACATTTTTTTAACGAAATCGTTTTTTCGGTTCCAACGCATTCTAGCAGACGTTTCGCATCCCCAGATACAAAAATTTCTACTGGCAACAATTTTAGAGATAGCAGCAACATCGCAAAAAAATGGAACCACCCAAATACACTAAGCTGACTACCAACTGCAGTAGGCTCCATGCAGATGTAATAGGAGTGTAGTCAGTTACCCTTGCTTTATAGTAAAAATAATAAGTATTCAAAATGTTGTTATAAAATAAAATAGAATTACAAATTAGGCGGTAATATTAACTAAGCGATGAAAGGTAACTTTCTAAAAATATTGGTTACATAAGAGATGAAACAATTTTACTATTTCATATTAAATGTGAATCATTTAATATTATATAAAATAGAAAGTATTCCTGTATGACTACTATATTACTCTATGAAAAAAGTGTATGTCAACATAATTTAGAGTTAGGCGGTAATATTAACTAAGCGACGAAAGGTAACTTTATAAAATATTGGTTACATAAGAGATGAAACAATTTTACTGTTTCATATTAAATATGAATCATTTAACATTATATAAAATAGAAATTATTCCTGTAAGACTACTATAATTCTCTATGATAAAAGTTTATTTCCCTAACATACCTAATTTAGTAAAACATGTACCCACGTTGTTTTAATTATGACAGTAGCAATCAGCAAAATTTTACGAAAATACAGCATTGACATAAATAATACACCGATAGGCATAATTAAAATTACATACTTCAACAGCTGCAAAGGATGAAAATAGTTTTTTTATTATTAACATACACAATTAAAATTCTCACCAGTATTTTATGTCAGTTCAGCACTATACAGAAAATGTTCCTAGTTTTAAATTATTCATAGAGAACCTTTTAATGACAGTAATCTACCCTATGTTAATTTTTAGTAGTGAAATACCTTCCTTGTCTATACTATTTTTTGTACTGATCATAAAAAATCAATTTAATTCTGGCTGTAGAACAAATGTATCTTAACATTTATGTAATAGTAAAATCTTAATAAACAGATATTTTTTTCTTTTCTCAGGGTAGCCTTTAAAAAAAATACCTATCTATTAACACACTTAACGAAAATAAGAAATATGGCAGCAGCACAAGTATATTTTCTTCCATGTTAAACATATATTTATTTATTTTTTGTATTATTCTGCAATAGAGCATCCAGTCTTTAGCGTGACATAAATAGGGAATAGTTTTCAGTTGTAGCTTCTGTTTATTATTAGAATTGGTGAAAATCTTCAGAGAAACGCGAGAGAAGAAATAAATGTTGTGATTTACTCCTCCTCCTGATGATAGCTGGCAATGTGTGTCACGTTTCTCACTCGTCAGCTGCAGAGGTTTGTCAGTAAGCAATGCTCGAAAATGGTATAACCATAATTTATGCACTTCGCAGGCACAAAAAGCAGTTATTCAACCAAGCTCTTTTCAACTTACTAAACAAACAAATATTGCCAGATGGCTTTCAAAAAATCAACTGGTTTCACATGGGTTTTCCTAGCACCAAAAAAAAATTTTCTGCTAATTCAAGGTTTCCAGATTTTCCCGGTCGGGCTGCCACCCAGCTAATAATACTGATGCATATTATTAAAATAAATTCATCCAAAATTATGGTATGTCCCCTTGTGGGTAATTTCTGAAACTATTGTGCCACTGAACACACTGACAGAAGGAAAGTGGGTTTTAATTTTTAAAAAAATGTTCATAATGCATATTTTTATATCAGCTATTTAAAAGTAAAACCGAATTAATAAAGTGGAACAAGTGACAACTTAAAAAAAAATGGACTGATACAAAGCCAGTGACTGTAAGAGAGATGAGTGACAGTTTTCGACCCTCGCTCTGTAAAACCCAGTGAAATTACGCAGCGCACCTGTTCTATCTAGAGATTTACGAGACTGTAAAATCCAGATAAAACGACACAATTAATGACGATGCACTCACAAACAACTCGATTGGCAGCAAGTGTGCACGATAGCACAAATTACCGCCATGATGGTCGAACAACAACTGTTGCTTCATTGCCAGAAACTGCAGGGCTATCCAACTTGGCAGGCAGCCAACTTGAAAAACTTGGCGCTGCTAGCAAGCAGCGCGGGGAAGTTCAATATTCAAATGTTTCAAAACACTATACACTAAATGACACACAGTATCTACAAGTGCGAGCAGTACCGGAGGAGTACAGGACAACGCCCGGAGGGCCGGCGTGCTGACTCAGCGCGTACAGCCTGCTGACCGTGCTGGTGTTGAAGCGCTGGCGACACAGGTCGGCACTGTTCTGGGCTCGCACGGAGCTGCCTGCAACACACGGCCGTGCCCCCTCGTCAACAAACCTTGCGTTCCCCCGTGGCGCCCGACGACGCGTTACAGGTCGGAAACCACGTGAAACAGACGTTTGTCTGCGTGTGTTTCTGCCTGTGCAACGCTACGTACCCAATGTTGCAGGACTCAAACCCTCAAAACGAATATGCCCTGGACGCTTACATGTAAGTGAAAATACTAGGTGCGGGCCAATTAAATCCTCAAACACCACAAAATCTTAAGTACACATTAAAAATTTTTGACTTTCATAAAAAAATAATTATTTAAATAATGGAAGAACTATATTAATTTTAAAAAAAAAAGTATACTAATAACTCTGAGGTCTTATTACCATTCATATCAATTTTTTACCAATCCATGTGCATGTACAAAATTTATGCTGAATAAATTACTTTCAATTAATTGACCTTAGTAAGAGATACCATTTTTTTTAACTTGACTTAAATTTTTTGACATTTCTGATGAACTTCGTGTTTTCAGTTGAATTCCGGTGTTGTGTGGTGTATTGACAAGTTGTGCGAAGTTATTTTGGTTTTATTGGAATTTTCCGTGTAATCTTGTCCCTACTCTCGGTGTTATATGGCTAGGGACCGGAAACATTCGCGGGTTCAATGACCTCCAGGATGAACTCCATAGTTCTACGTACACTCGGTCAAATGTCACCCTCTCATTGGCTGCTGTCTTGTGAGACGTTCCAGCGTAGCAGCCTGTGATTCGACAAAGCTTTGGGCGGGTGTTTCTCATTGGCCCAGAGTCATCCAGGTGAGTTGTGAGCCAACAGCAGAGGCGGCACTGAGGTACAACTATTTGTATTTTAGCCTATCGCAGAAATGAATTCGCGAATTTTTCCGGTCTCTATACATGGGGTATTGACAACCTGTGCTGAGTTATTTTGGTTTTATCGGAATTCTCAGTGTAATCTTGTCCCTACTCTCGGTGTTATATGAGGTATTGACTAGCTGTGCGGTGTTATTTTGGTTTTATCGGAATTCTCAGTGTAATCTTGTCCCTACTCTCGGTGTTGTATGGGGTATTGACAAGCGTTGCGGAGTTATTTTGGTTTTATCGGAATTCTCCGTGTAATCTTGTCCCTACTCTCGGTGTTATATGGGGTATTGACAAGCTGTGCGGAGTTATTTTGGTTTTATCGCAATTCTCAGTGTAATCTTGCCCATACTCTCGGTGTTATATGAGGTATTGACTAGCTGTGCGGTGTTATTTTGGTTTTATCGGAATTCTCAGTGTAATCTTGTCCCTACTCTCGGTGTTGTATGGGGTATTGACAAGCGTTGCGGAGTTATTTTGGTTTTATCGGAATTCTCAGTGTAATCTTGCCATACTCTCGGTGTTGTATGGGGTATTGACAAGCTGTGCGGAGTAATTTTGGTTTTATCGGAATTCTCCGTGTAATCTTGTCCCTACTCTTGGTGTTATATGGGGTATTGACAAGCTGTGCGGAGTTATTTTGGTTTTATCGCAATTCTCAGTGTAATCTTGCCCATACTCTCGGTGTTATATGAGGTATTGACTAGCTGTGCGGTGTTATTTTGGTTTTATCGGAATTCTTAGTGTAATCTTGTCCCTACTCTCGGTGTTGTATGGGGTATTGACAAGCATTGCGGAGTTATTTTGGTTTTATCGGAATTCTCCGTGTAATCTTGTCCCTACTCTTGGTGTTATATGAGGTATTGACTAGCTGTGCGGTGTTATTTTGGTTTTATCGGAATTCTTAGTGTAATCTTGTCCCTACTCTCGGTGTTGTATGGGGTATTGACAAGATGTGCGGAGTTATTTTGGTTTTATCGGAATTCTCAGTGTAATCTTGCCATACTCTCGGTGTTATATGAGGTATTGACTAGCTGTGCGGTGTTATTTTGGTTTTATCGGAATTCTCAGTGTAATCTTGTCCCTACTCTCGGTGTTGTATGGGGTATTGACAAGCGTTGCGGAGTTATTTTGGTTTTATCGGAATTCTCAGTGTAATCTTGCCATGCTCTCGGTGTTGTATGGGGTATTGACAAGCGTTGCGGAGTTATTTTGGTTTTATCGGAATTCTCAGTGTAATCTTGTCCCTACTCTCGGTGTTATATGAGGTATTGACTAGCTGTGCGGTGTTATTTTGGTTTTATCGCAATTCTCAGTGTAATCTTGCCCATACTCTCGGTGTTATATGGGGTATTGACAAGCTGTGCGGAGTTATTTTGGTTTTATCGGAATTCTTAGTGTAATCTTGTCCCTACTCTCGGTGTTGTATGGGGTATTGACAAGCTGTGCGGTGTTATTTTGGTTTTATCGGAATTCTCAGTGTAATCTTGCCATACTCTTGGTGTTATATGAGGTATTGACTAGCTGTGCGGTGTTATTTTGGTTTTATCGGAATTCTCCGCGTAATCTTGTCCCTGCTCTTGGTGTTTTATGGGGTATTGACAAGCTGTGCGGTGTTATTTTGGTTTTATCGGAATTCTCAGTGTAATCTTGTCCCTACTCTCGGTGTTGTATGGGGTATTGACAAGCGTTGCGGAGTTATTTTGGTTTTATCGGAATTCTCCGCGTAATCTTGTCCCTACTCTTGGTGTTTTATGGGGTATTGACAAGCTGTGCGGAGTTATTTTGGTTTTATCGGAATTCTCAGTGTAATCTTGCCCATACTCTCGGTGTTGTATGGGGTATTGACAGGCGTTGCGGAGTTATTTTGGTTTTATCGGAATTCTCCGTGTAATCTTGCCCATACTCTCGGTGTTATATGAGGTATTGACTAGCTGTGCGGTGTTATTTTGGTTTTATCGGAATTCTCAGTGTAATCTTGTCCCTACTCTCGGTGTTGTATGGGGTATTGACAAGCGTTGCGGAGTTATTTTGGTTTTATCGGAATTCTCCGTGTAATCTTGCCCTTACTCTCGGTGTCATATGAGGTATTGACTAGCTGTGCGGTGTTATTTTGGTTTTATCGGAATTCTCAGTGTAATCTTGTCCCTACTCTCGGTGTTGTATGGGGTATTGACAAGCGTTGCGGAGTTATTTTGGTTTTATCGGAATTCTCCGTGTAATCTTGTCCCTACTCTTGGTGTTATATGAGGTATTGACTAGCTGTGCGGTGTTATTTTGGTTTTATCGGAATTCTCCGCGTAATCTTGTCCCTACTCTTGGTGTTTTATGGGGTATTGACAAGCTGTGCGGAGTTATTTTGGTTTTATCGGAATTCTCAGAGTAATCTTGTCCCTACTCTTGGTGTTATATGGGCTATTGACAAGCTGTGCGGAGTAATTTTGGTTTTATCGGAATTCTCAGTGTAATCTTGCCAATACTCTCGGTGTTATATGAGGTATTGACTAGCTGTGCGGTGTTATTTTGGTTTTATCGGAATTCTCCGCGTAATCTTGTCCCTACTCTTGGTGTTTTATGGGGTATTGACAAGCTGTGCGGAGTTATTTTGGTTTTATCGGAATTCTCAGTGTAATCTTGCCCATACTCTCGGTGTTATATGAGGTATTGACTAGCTGTGCGGTGTTATTTTGGTTTTATCGGAATTCTCAGTGTAATCTTGCCAATACTCTCGGTGTTATATGAGGTATTGACTAGCTGTGCGGTGTTATTTTGGTTTTATCGGAATTCTCAGTGTAATCTTGTCCCTACTCTCGGTGTTGTATGGGGTATTGACAAGCGTTGCGGAGTTATTTTGGTTTTATCGGAATTCTCCGCGTAATCTTGTCCCTACTCTTGGTGTTTTATGGGGTATTGACAAGCTGTGCGGAGTTATTTTGGTTTTATCGGAATTCTCAGTGTAATCTTGCCCATACTCTCGGTGTTGTATGGGGTATTGACAGGCGTTGCGGAGTTATTTTGGTTTTATCGGAATTCTCCGTGTAATCTTGCCCATACTCTCGGTGTTATATGAGGTATTGACTAGCTGTGCGGTGTTATTTTGGTTTTATCGGAATTCTCAGTGTAATCTTGTCCCTACTCTCGGTGTTGTATGGGGTATTGACAAGCGTTGCGGAGTTATTTTGGTTTTATCGGAATTCTCCGTGTAATCTTGCCCTTACTCTCGGTGTCATATGAGGTATTGACTAGCTGTGCGGTGTTATTTTGGTTTTATCGGAATTCTCAGTGTAATCTTGTCCCTACTCTCGGTGTTGTATGGGGTATTGACAAGCGTTGCGGAGTTATTTTGGTTTTATCGGAATTCTCCGTGTAATCTTGTCCCTACTCTTGGTGTTAAATGAGGTATTGACTAGCTGTGCGGTGTTATTTTGGTTTTATCGGAATTCTCCGCGTAATCTTGTCCCTACTCTTGGTGTTTTATGGGGTATTGACAAGCTGTGCGGAGTTATTTTGGTTTTATCGGAATTCTCAGTGTAATCTTGTCCCTACTCTTGGTGTTATATGGGGTATTGACAAGCTGTGCGGAGTAATTTTGGTTTTATCGGAATTCTCAGTGTAATCTTGCCAATACTCTCGGTGTTATATGAGGTATTGACTAGCTGTGCGGTGTTATTTTGGTTTTATCGGAATTCTCAGTGTAATCTTGTCCCTACTCTCGGTGTTGTATGGGGTATTGACAAGCGTGCGGAGTTATTTTGGTTTTATCGGAATTCTCCGCGTAATCTTGTCTCTACTCTTAGTGTTTTATGGGGTATTGACAAGCTGTGCGGAGTTATTTTGGTTTTATCGGAATTCTCAGTGTAATCTTGCCCATACTCTCGGTGTTATATGAGGTATTGACTAGCTGTGCGGTGTTATTTTGGTTTTATCGGAATTCTCAGTGTAATCTTGTCCCTACTCTCCGTGTTGTATGGGGTATTGACAAGCGTTGCGGAGTTATTTTGGTTTTATCGGAATTCTCCGTGTAATCTTGCCCATACTCTCGGTGTTATATGAGGTATTGACTAGCTGTGCGGTGTTATTTTGGTTTTATCGGAATTCTCAGTGTAATCTTGTCCCTACTTTCGGTGTTGTATGGGGTATTGACAAGCGTTGCGGAGTTATTTTGGTTTTATCGGAATTCTCCGTGTAATCTTGTCCCTACTCTTGGTGTTATATGGGGTATTGACAAGCTGTGCGGAGTAATTTTGGTTTTATCGGAATTCTCAGTGTAATCTTGCCAATACTCTCTGTGTTATATGAGGTATTGACTAGCTGTGCGGTGTTATTTTGGTTTTATCGGAATTCTCAGTGTAATCTTGCCCATACTCTCGGTGTTATATGGGGTATTGACTAGCTGTGCGGTGTTATTTTGGTTTTATCGAAATTCTCAGTGTAATCTTGTCCCTACTCTCGGTGTTGTATGGGGTATTGACAAGCGTTGCGGAGTTATTTTGGTTTTATCGGAATTCTCCGTGTAATCTTGTCCCTACTCTTGGTGTTATATGAGGTATTGACTAGCTGTGCGGTGTTATTTTGGTTTTATCGGAATTCTCAGTGTAATCTTGCCCATACTCTCGGTGTTATATGAGGTATTGACTAGCTGTGCGGTGTTATTTTGGTTTTATCGGAATTCTCAGTGTAATCTTGCCCATACTCTCGGTGGTATATGAGGTATTGACTAGCTGTGCGGTGTTATTTTGGTTTTATCGGAATTCTCAGTGTAATCTTGTCCCTACTCTCGGTGTTGTATGGGGTATTGACAAGCTGTGCGGAGTTATTTTGGTTTTATCGGAATTCTCCGTGTAATCTTGCCCATACTCTCGGTGTTATATGAGGTATTGACTAGCTGTGCGGTGTTATTTTGGTTTTATCGGAATTCTCAGTGTAATCTTGTCCCTACTCTTGGTGTTATATGGGGTATTGACAAGCTGTGCGGAGTTATTTTGGTTTTATCGGAATTCTCCGTGTAATCTTGCCCATACTCTCAGTGTTATATGAGGTATTGACTAGCTGTGCGGCGTTATTTTGGTTTTATCGGAATTCTCAGTGTAATCTTGTCCCTACTCTGGGTGTTATATGGGGTATTGACAAGCTGTGCGGAGTTATTTTGGTTTTATCGAAATTCTCAGTGTAATCTTTTCCCTACTCTCGGTGTTATATGGGGTATTGACAAGCTGTGCGGAGTTATTTTGGTTTTATCGGAATTCTCTGTGTAATCTTGCCCATACTCTCTGTGTTATATGGGGTGTTGGCAAGCGTTGCGGTGTTATTTTGGTGTTACCCCCCGCCCGCCGCTGCCGTGTGTGCGGAGCGCGGGCGCACGCACCTGGCACGAAGCTGAACGGCTCGGCCGCCCCCTCGCTGCCCGCGCAGTCGGCCGCCCAGTACAGCAGGAAGTCGCTGCCCGGCGCCGCCGTGCCCACGGTCACGGCCGGCGCCTGGCCGCCGAGCGTGTGGACCACCGGCACGTCTAGCAGGGGGGCTCCCGTCCGCCCGTCCAGCACGGTCGTCTACGGCACGGCACCCAGCACGGCTGGCTCCGCGGCTTGCTAGCTCGTCCCCGCCGCGCACTTGAGAGGCCACTCCAGTGTTTCAGGGGCACCACGCAACCCGCGTCAACCTCATAACATTCAATGCTATTTTCATTTTGCTTATAACTAATTAACTAATATAGATTTCGAATTGATGCTAGCTTGATGTGACAGACAACGATGCTCTTATCAAAGCCCCTTTCTTCAAAAAACGTGCATAAATTATGGTTTTATACTAATCTTTACTAATATGCATAAGTGTATTGTCTAGGTTTGAACCATAATTTATGCACGTTTTTTGAAGAAAGGGGCTTTGATAAGAGCATCGTTGTCTTAACATATCAAGCGAGCATCATTTCGAAATCTATATTAGTTAATACGTTATAAGCAGAATGAAAATTAGCATTGAATCTTTTGAGTTTTAACGCGAGTTGCGTAGTGCCCCTGAAACACTGGAGTGGCCTCTTTAACTAGTGCGGTTCTTGTTTCCTGTGCGCTCTGTTGCCTCGCATACCCAAGGAGCACAAGAGTCTTAGACACAGCTTTATAGTGTGATGAAGATCTGTGATGCGAATTTTGGATGTACTTTTTCTTGCTGCAGTATTTCATAAATTGCGTTACCTTATTAATACAGTAGAACCCCTGTCATACACTTTTCAACGGAGGGCACAAAAATGGTGTATGATGCGGGAAAGTGTATGAAAAGGGAATGGCAATAATAAAAAAAAATTTCAATCTAGCATACCAGCCCAATGTCAGATTAAACTTAAATACATAATGTGTAAATAATTGCATCATATTAATGAAAGATATGAATTCATCATTATATATACATATAATAACACTACCAGAAATGTAAAATACAGTCCATAATCAAGTAAAGCAGTCCTTTCTTGGAGAGGGGAAAAGTCACCAAGCCTAAATTAGAAATAAAAAAATTAGGTTATTGTAAAAAGAAAAACAGAAATTTTTGCTGGTTTGTTTCATTTTACAAACAACTTTATGCAACAGAACAATTTTCAATAAAATTTTAACTTGAGAAACGTAAAATATAAAACAATCCGATCGTAAGAAAACAATAACAAAAAAGTATATTCAGTTCAAAGATTAATGAATGCACAAAATATGAGATCCGTGCCTTGGTAAATCGCGTGCACCATTTTCAATATCATTCGCGCCACTAGTCTCGCTTGGTGCTGGCCATAGATGCTAATAGCGACGTGCACAGTCTTCCCGATACTATCCATATCTATGGTGCGATAAAGTTATTTTCTTACGTTTGCAAAGGTAAACAATGAACGTTTTTCAAAATAAAAGCATTAAAACGTAGTTTATCAGGAGGAATATAATAAAAAAATTTGTGAATTTTAAGACTTTTCCGCTTCGTAAAAACGTATGAAACGGGAAATTAAAGATTTTATAAGTGTATGACCCGGGAAAGTAAACAATTGTAAATATAGAACTTTCGGCGGGACCAAAATTAATCGGCGTATGACACGGGAAAATGTATGAAACGGGAACGTATCATCGAGGTTCTACTGTATTCCATTTTTACATCTAAGTATGTAGGCCTGTGTGAACAACCAACCTTTCACTTCAGTATTATCTAATATTATTTTTTCAAAAAACTTTTTTTATTATTATTTAAATCACGTTTCTTAGGTTTAATCCAGCTTTTTTTTTATTATCACATTAGTCTTTTTGGTACTCAGGAAGTTCAAATGTAAGACATACAACATCCTGTTTTCTGCCACTCGTGTCGACCCAGAAAAGTTGTGACGTCAAAGAACTGTGAGTCCAGCAGATCTGCACATCTGACTAGGACTTGACCGCAGAAAGGATATTTTTCCACAGGAGGAGGATTCTCCACAGAATAGGTGTTTCAAACAGAACGTGAATTTACAATACAGTCTGGGGTTCCGCACAGAATAGGAAATAAGTATTAAATAATTTAATTTTAGAGGAGTATTTAGCTGGGTATAATTTACAACTTATTCAGATAATTTAAATTATATGATCTTGATTAATTTTTTTTTTGTTCCTGTAAATCACAAGGAACATTAATGAGCACACTTTTGTTGTTATTAGAGTGGATTTGGACCTTTCATTAAAAAAATAAGATATTCTATTTAAATACATTATTTTAAAAGATTACCTAGTTATTTTATAAAAACCATTTAACTGATTTGAACCACGGTTCAAACAAATGTAGTTTAAATCAGTTAAGCCTGCATGAAAGTAAACTACAACTAAATACAACCATTAAAAATCAAAATCTGTGGGCTGTCATTTACTGCAATTCTTACGTTTTAATTTTTTTAAGGGTTTTACGTATAATCAACAGCCAGGTCATCACAGGTAGAAAAACCGAATACGAATCAGAAATATTCTGGAAGGAATCAGCCATAAATAGGGACAAGATTACAATGTGAATTTAGATAAAACCTAAATAACACCGAAAAATATGCCAATCAACATATAACACCAAAATTCAAGTTAATACACCACTAAGCACCAAAATGAAATTAAAATAACGAAGCTAATCAGCATTTTCAATCCAAACTTAACTCATATGAAAGTTACCTAATATTATAAATATTAAATTCAATAAAATTAATTTATGACATTTGTAGCACAATTTCATAAAAAAAGATTGAAAAAGGTTAAATCTTTTAAATCTTCCAGCTCTCATTAGTTACTCATTTTTACATTATGACTTTAGAACATATTTCAAAAACAGAAATACTAAACAGATTTATTTTGTTTGTTCCGAAAAGTTTAGACACGCTTATTAAAAATATTTATATTAGAGAAGTGTATCATGTAGCAGTCAAAATAACATTGTTTTCGAGAAATTAGTATCATGACACATTTAAGTATCATATTTGGATAGTAACATGCTATTGTTTAAAAAAAAAAAAAACATATTTCATATGATTTCACAGTAATCTCCTGTTTTAAAAACGAAATTGGCCTGAAAATAAAACCATAAAATCTTGTCCCTAGCCATGAACTACAGTAAGAAACCATAGAAAACAAATATGAGGTTAGCTGAACAGGTTTTCGAGCCAAGGTCGTTCAGAATGAGTGTCCAGCGTCTTAACTCTGTGCCATTTCACACCCTATCAGCAATAACTCGGATGTTATTTCTTACTGTGAACTACCTGAGAAAAGTAGTACATGGGAAAGCCAGGACCGGTGTTGTACTGCACCAAGAAATCAGGGATGTCATCGTCGTTGAAGTAGCCAGGGGTCGGTGGACTGAAAAAAATTCACAACACACGCTTAACTTCAGGTATGTAACTACTGAGTATATTATCGCATAATAATCGCACCCACATAATCAACCCATTTGCATGATCGTCACACTATTATTTTAGCGTATCAAAATTTGGAAGGAAAAAAAATCTCTTGCACAATGTTTTTTGGTCCTACTGTTAGATTCCGACCGCTTTGTACAAACACGACCTTGCCAAATATCACAGGACCAATAACTGTGCGACATCAATCAGTTTTCAAGTTGCAGTCAGGCGGTGTGGTAGTTACAATGCGAAAATGCAGTGATTATTAATGCGGGCTTCAAACTTAAGGTAAGTCTTCATCTTGAACAACAGCTGGATGTGGATCTTCCATTAACGAAAAAATAAGTAAAAGATAAGAGGCAGATTCCAACGAAAAAAACCTCAATGGTAGCAACTTTTCATCAAGTACGAAAATAACTGATGCCGAGTAATTCTGGTGAGTTAAATTATTTAATTTACCAGTACAGTGTTTTATTTAAACTACTTAAAAAGTAATTTTAATATTTTCGTTATTTCTCTTGCAGGGTACATTGGAAAAAAGACTCGTGAATCATCACAGATGCATAACCAAAGTTTTTTTTTAACAAATTTTTGAGTGACTAATTAATTTAAATTGTTTGGCGTACCTTGTTAAAATATGCTTTTTAAATAAATGGACTTTCCCTGTAACATGTTTTGTTTTTATGAAAAACTTAACCCAACAAAAAAAATTTTCTCGCATAAAAATCACACCCATGCAAATATTATGCGATAAAACATGGTATTAGCTAAATGAAAAGCTTGAAAATCATAATGCAGTAAATTACTTTTAAATAAAGAACTAAATACAACAAACACTCTTTAGTCCGATACATTAGGGAATACAGCCGTGCCCAACTAGGCAATTAGCGATCTTGCCAGACTATCAAACATCAATATAGTTTTGACAGGAATACCAAAGAAAAATTAATACAATAATTTAATAGCTCTTGTGTGTTGTCTAAACTATTTAAGTAGCAATCAACAACAAAATTTTAAGAAAACATCGCATTGGTTTAAATAATAGAGCAAAGCATAAGGGCACAACTAAAATTACTTCAACAGCTCTCAGGGATAAAAACAGTTTACACACGACAATAATAAGTAATCATTAACATAAACAATTAAAATTCCCATCATTGTTTTCCGAGCTCGATAACTCACGTTCCGAGCTTTAAATTTTGCATAGAGAGCCTTTAAATCATAGTAGTGTCCTCATTATGAATTTTGAGTTCTTTAAGTATTTCCCAACTTGTTCATATTTATTTTTATATAATTTACTTATCAGAAAATCACTTTAATATTTGGTGTATTCCAAATATACCTGAAAATATATTTTAATGGTAAAAACTTCTTAAACAGATATATGTTCCTTGTATGGGCTATACTGAAATAGCTATGTGCTGCTCACTATCTGCTTGTCTAGTTTCTTTCATAATCAACAGTTCTTTTTTTCTGTTTTATTCTGCTAATGAGATCCTCCAGTCTTTCATGTGCCAAATCACAGTATTAGTTTTCGGTCGGTCGTATATTCTGTTTACTATTTACGTCATCTGTGGAAATCTTCAGAAGTAAAAGTATAAAGAAACATCGAGAAGAAACAAACTGAGCTACCAAACTTTCCCTCACCCCTCCACACCGGACCTTACATGGCAACCCGTGTGTCGCGCGTCACATCCGCTGCCGAGGTTCGCTGGTAACAGCGTTCAAAAACGGTACAAGTGACACACAGTCTGCAGGCAAGGCGAGCAGTTTTTCAACTAAGCTGCAAAAAACAAAATTTAAAAAAAAATCGTACAAATGACACCGTTTGTAGGCACGGCGCGCAGTTTTCCAACTGAGCTCTTTTCGACTTGCCAGACAAACAGCTAATTCCCAGATGGCTTCCAAAGGTATCGCCCGGATTTCCCTGCTCCCAAAAAATATTCACGCTTAAATCGAGTTTTCCCCGATTTTCCCAGTCGAAGGGGCAACCCTTGTACGAGCGTGAGGAGAAGTGGTTGAAAGACTGCACCTGAAGGATTCCGACATGGGGAAACTGAAGTTCCAGAGAGGCGCGAAGGTGAGTCCATCGAAGGCCAGCACGGACGAGTTGAACGCGGCCACCACGATGTCCTCGGAGCCGTCCCCGTTGAGGTCGGCGAGCACGGGCGGGGAGACGACCCCCTGGTGCTCGCTCCGGTACAGGACCTTCACCTGAACACGCGCACGTCCGTGCTCGTGAGTGCGACAGGCTCCCGCGGTTCACACGCGCAAAACACCAAGTTCTAAATCAATCACCAAGTAGCTAAATTTACATTACCAGTCTCACATTCGAACCAAAAAAAAAAATATTTAACCTTACTTTCTATAAGGACCTGTTGGCTCAGCCAAGTCTCCTGGGGTCGATTCCTGGACGAATCAGTCCCTTAAACTCCATAATGCGAACCACCCCGGAAACACCTCGCCTAGTGCACCCCAGCCAAGCCATGGCCGTTAAAGCCATCATTATCGACACGTCTGGAAAGACGCTAGCAAATAATACCCATTGTTTTAAAGATAATGGAGCGTGTTTTTATTCTATGACAACAACAGCAGTGTATTTAACTACATTTCCTGCGAACCTTGTTTTAAGGGCATCGATACGTGCTTGTAAAATGTTGTGTAGTACCATTAACTTTGTTTTTGATGTTGCAAAGTGAAATCATGTTAGTTAAAACACAGCTGCCCGGTACTTCAAAACAGGCTGTGTGCTGGTTGGGGAAGCACTGACACCAACAGTGCAGGGCCAAGAATTCATGTTACAGTCAAACCTCTCTGAAACGACCCCTCACGGTTCCCAGGAATAGGGTCGTAATAGAGGGGGTGTCGTAATAGATGTTTTCCAAAATTTTCATTTGATTTCAACCCCCCCCCCCCCCCTTTCCAAACCGCTACTCGCTAAGAAACCAGCCGTACAATGGCAGGATGCTGTCACTCACAATGCTAGATGGCTTTTCTTTAAACCCACTTCAACCTTTATGTCAAGTCCGTCGCCCTACAGGCCACCTCTAAAAAAAATATGTCAAAAGACAGTTTATCTTTACTGGTTAGTTTACATGTACGTTTTCTGCTTTCCGTAGTTAAATACACTAGAACCCCGATGTCACAAACCCCGGATTTAACGAAGCAGTGATTTTACGAATACATTCTCGGGAACCGTCAAAAAATTGGACATTTTGACCAAAATGTGAAAATCAGAAAAAAAAATTTAAAAAAAAACTAAATGAAAGATCATTAAAATCTGTTAATTTTAACACACGGCGGATTTTTATGTCGGCTTTAATACTTCCAATAATGTTCGTGTAAGAATAACAAAAAAAAATGGGACATTTCCTTTAAAAATATGGCAGCGGTAGGTTCTGCAACGCGAGTGGGCACACACGAAGCTCGCCCGGCTGGCTGGCGGCAGCGGCATCATGACACATAAGCTCACCCCTCCCTCCCCTCGGTGACATTCTTCAAGGCTAGCTCATCCCTCCCAGACACAAACCATCTAGTGTCCTCCCTTATAACACCCCAAATTCGCTCACCTTTGAAAATTCTTCAGTGAGAAAATGCTCATTTCACCCTCCCTTCTCCCGTAAAATTGGGCTATTATGAATGGGGTACTAATGCGGTGAGGGAGGGGTAAGATCGTTGTAAATATTTTCGGACCCCTCCCTCCCCACCAAACACGCCCAAAAAAATGTATGTCAAAATATGTCATCTCTCGCAAGGAATTTACAAGCTTTCAAACTTAAATATAAATGTATTTTAATAGCAAGGGTCCTATGAAAAGGAATATACCGAATAAAATCAAGCTGCTGTCACCAAACAAAGCATAAAACGGCCCAATGCGTGGTCGCTTAGTTATTGTCTGCGCTAGAGGTGAGACGTGGAAAGTTAGAAGAAAGATAAATGCGGGGGAGACAGACGGCAGCCAGTGTGTTTCCTGCGTGGGGAATAAGTGGCGTAGCCTTTTATTTTATGCTGGGTGAAGCGACCTTATTCTATCAACCCAGGGGAAAAGATAATTGCTTGAGTTGTCAAAATAAACATCACTGCGGCAGTTCAACAAGTCGAGGCGGACGTGCATCCAGTCGGTCAATGTGTATATTAACTTCAAAAACATAACATCTCAATTCATAACAAGATTCCTTATAACCTACGCGTATTGCCGGATGTTTTCAGCCTGATCCATGCAAGTTCTTAGCCACGTTTTGAATGAAAACAACTGGCGGGCCAGTGTTGTGCCCTGTTTTGCGGACACAAAGCTTTTATCAGTTTGCTGACAGTTTTAATATATTACTGTCGTTAAAATGAAGCAGATAACGTGATTGTTAACAAGTACAAGCAGCATTCGAGATCGGCCACAGCGCACGGTATGGGGAGAGGGTGAGCAAGGGCGAGCGAGCAGCCGATTACCATGTTCACACGCTGCGGGCGGAGGGTTTTTCTTGCATTGTATTAATAATTAATAGTAATTAATATTTAATGGTATTTTATTTATTAAGACATAATACACAAAATCTGAATAAAAAAAAAGAAAAAAACCTGCATAAGTCACCAACAATTGTTCACAAATTCAAGCCAGAAAATATACCAAATCGGACTTCAAAAACTAAGCAAACATTGCCAACCGATAGTAATCAAAATCAAGAGAAATCCAGCAGGTAGCTTTGCCTTAACTGCGTACCACACTAGACACTCGCAAAAAGCTAAATGTAAACACGTTGCCACAAAAACCTTTATCTGCACCCTGCCGGCAAAGGGACGTGGAATGGGGGTTGTCAAGCGCTGACAGCGGTCCACAGGAAGTGGTATCTATTTTTAGATATGCGCTGCCTACGGCAGTACAGTACTTCGGCAAGAGAAACGCAGTAACACGCTACTCACCACAAGAAACTTATTTTCTGTCAGATTTTCTTCGGATTTTCGGCAATTTTTTCACGGTTCCTTGAAATCGTGTTTTAATAGATAGGTGGTCGCAATAAATGGGGTCGCAACAAAAAGGTTTTACTGTAGTTAAAGCACAGCTTCCCGGTATTTGAAAACAGGCTGTGTGCTGGTTGGGGGAGCAGCGAGCACGGCCCACCTCCTGCATGGCGTCGAGGCGGGCGAAGGGGACGACGTAGAGGCCGCCCGTGCTGGCCTGGCCGCCCGTCCCGAACACCACCAGCTCCTCCCCGTCGGGGTGCACCAGCAGCTGCGGGCTGTGGTAGGCCTGCTCCCCGCCGGGCAGCCGCGCCCGCCACAGCACGGCGCCGCGCGCCCCGCTCACCAGCGCCAGCTCCCCCGCCAGCACGCCCTCCGCGCCTGCCCACACGCGCACACTCCGCGTTCACCAGCACTTCCGACATTACTAACCACTTCCCGTCTGGGAAAGAAAACTAAACAATAATGCTTGATCAAAATTTAAAAGATACATCAGTGACTGGGATCAGGGGAAAGACTATAACTATTTGACAGTGCTTCAAATTAATACACCGATCTTTGAATTCCTTTACGTTAAGGCGATAAGTTTGATTCATTCAATGAAATAAGAGAAATTTATTTAAAAAAATTTATTTAATAAAGACACCTAAACACACTTTCAATGTACAAAGTTTTTTGCCATCGTAAACATTTATTATTAAGTCAACGTTAAAATAGTATTTATGCTATATTAAGTTTTAATATAATTTTCACTGTAACTATTTAGGTTCATAAATTTATAGGTTTTCCATAATAGAACGTTCTAGTTTAAATGGTATATTACAACCATTTAAATTAGACTATTTCAACAAATCATACATCAAATTGAAGGTCAAATAACCTAGTTTTTCTTACAAATGTTCGAAATGTGCACCTTTAGTTTTATGGCACACATCCAACCTAAAGTTCAATTCTTCCCAAACTTTGGTTAACAAGTCCGGAGTAATAAAATGCTGTGTCTCAACTCTGGCAAATCATTTGGTAGCAGCGCAACGTAGACAACATCTTTTGTAAAGCTCCAAAGGAAAAAATCACATGGCGTTATGTCAGGTGAACGTGGAGGCCAGCAAAACAAGAGTTCTGTCATCTCGACCATTACGACCAATCCAACAGTCAGGGACTTTGACAATTAAATTTTAAATGAAACGCACGTTGAACTGAAATTACGGATTCACTCTTAGAAAATTGAAGAACACAAAACACCTTACTCTCAGGAGTCGCCATTTTGTGTAGGTGGGGCTGCAAGCGAGAAAACAAGGCAGTACTCGCACATGCGTTTACCTAAAACTGTTTGAGTTACTCTTTAATTGTAACCTTGAACCAAAACTCTATAACACTAACAGTTGGCACCATTAAAATATATAACTGGGATATTCTTTTATGGACATTTTATAAACATTTAAGTGGAAGGGGTTTGTATTAATTGTAATCGTGGCACCCAGGATGCCACTATGTGGAAGGGCATGTGGAACCATTGGAGACTCATGGTTACAGAGCCGTGACGTGACCAGCCATGGTGTAAAACTGGAATATCCCCCAATATCATCCGACCACAAGATCTGGCTTTCTCTAAACGTTGGCAGACTAATAAATACAAACACCTCTGTCCCTCAGCCATCGAACACGTAGTCACTCGAAAAGATACGCAAATATCCATGGGAAGTTTAATTTCATTTAGCAAAGCCCTTATACACTGTGACATTAATATTAACAAAGGACAAGTAAAACTGTTAAACAGGCATTTCGGCACAGAATCAACATAAGTTGTGGAGCAAGATACCACGTAGCCTGGGCTAAGTTGATCGTTCAGCATTTTAAGTTGAGAAGTCCACAAAACATAAAAAAATTAGACAAAGCAGTCTACCACTCGAAGTAGGCTCTGATAAAAAGCGAAAAGGTTTAAAAAATACTTTACAGATAATGAATGAGACTAGACAGGTAAATGCAAAAGTTGATGTCCTCGGGGTGTAATAACAATAAGCAACCCTATCTCAGGTGGTGATCTCAATAACATAAAGAGGAGAGGAAGATATCTGCCTGCAGAACTAAAATGACAAGGTATTAGAACGATTACGAAACTGTGCCTTAGGCGATACAAATCTAACTCTAATAAATCAATATGTGGATTTAAGAAGCCCCAAACTGAAGGGGCCTGTATGCAGTTGAAAAAGTGTGACTGTGAAACCAGTTTGATGTCAAAACCATGTCCTATGGAAAATTTTCTGTATATTTTAGTTTTTTCTGCTTAGCGATGCAGGTAGGCCAGAATATGGGCAGTGTACAACATACAAGCACCGGATCCAGAGATGACGTGTCGGTTAACCCCACATGCAGAACTCCCACGAAGACTACAATGAAGATAAACAGTTATTATGGACAACAACACAATGACGACCACACTGATGAACACAGTTGCAACTGTTTCGTCACAGGAAACCTACTGTGTTCGTTGGTGTTGTCATCATAGTGATGTCCACAGTACCTGTTTAGGTTCATCATTTGGTTTATCTCTTTGACATCAACTGATTTAGGCTTGTTTTCTGTGGTTTTAAGTTTTCATTTTTTATTTCTTATTCATAGAGACCGGAAAAATTCGCGGATTCCTTTCGCGATAGGCTAGAATTCAAAAACGTTTGCCCTTTTTACCGCATCAGTGATTGGGCAACAGTTTATCTGAATGACACTCTGCCAATGAAAAAACCTTTAACAAAAGAAGTATCGAATCACCAGCGTCCCAGTCAACAGGTGTCACGAGTCAGTAGCCAATGAGCAGATGTCATTTTCCCGCATGCATAGAGGATCATGGAGTCTATCCTACAGGTCATTAATATCGCGAATTTTTCCGGTCTCTACTTATACAGCATACGTACGTCCAAGAAAATGTAATAAATTAAAATGACCCATTGCATGAATCATTTAAAGAGCTTATGTGTATGATAACGTGCAGCTTGCAACACTGTGGCTTAGGAAGGTTTGGAAAATATGCCCCACAGCAGATATAATGATAATGCAACATGGCCGGCGGTGGTGGATCCTTGGAGTGGTTCGAGGGGCAGACCACTGATGACAACGGACAAGATGACTCTCGTGGTGGAGGGGGCGAGGAACGAAAGCCCTCCCCTTAGCCCTTTAACTGCTATGATCGAGTTAACTCGATCTGCTTTAACACGCACACCAATGCGATGATCGAGATAACTCGGATGCGATCATTCTAATGCTGCATCAGCTGTAGATTAACATGTAACATGATTTTGTTTCTTTTATCTTAAGAGCTGTATACGTAAAGCTAAAAGCTAAACATATACTTCTCTATTCCGCAATTATTTGGTTAGCACTTTCTCAAAATATAATTTAAAATCCACATTTCTTGCCAATGGTATGTACGCAGCTAGTAAAACAAATAAAAATTTGTGAAAACAAATAATAAATTTTAGGATAGTGTAAATAAAGTGAAAACTTGTTTTAAGAAGAGAATATTAAAAAAAAACAGAACAGAAATATAGCAACTAGCTAGTGTAATTTAGATTATTTTTTTTAATTTTTGTTATTTTCACATTTTTGCTTTAAATACTCCAGCACTGAGGGGTTTGCAAAACCATGCAAGTATAAGCAGTTGAAGGGTCCACGAGCCTCCGGCTGCGAGGCACCGACTGACCCGTCTCCGGGCGGAGCAGCCGGGTGCGGGCGGCCAGGATGTCCAGGACTCCGTCGCCGTCCACGTCTCGGACGAAGCGGGGGGCGTACACGTCCACCGGGGGGCTGCCCCCCGGCCCGCTGTCCCCCGCCAGCTCCCACACGCTGCTGCCATCATGGCCGTTCACCGCCAGGAACACCTGCAACCACGAGACGCGACCTCCAGAGAGAGAGAGAGATGAAAGAGATGAGAGAGAGATGAGAGAGATATGAGAGAGATGAGAGAGATGAGAGAGATGAGAGAGAGATGAGAGAGAGATGAGAGAGATGAGAGAGATATGAGAGAGATGAGAGAGAAGAGAGAGATGAGAGAGAGATGAGAGAGATGAGAGGGAGATGAGAGAGATGAGAGAGATGAGAGAGAGAGAGATGAGAGAGAGATGAGAGAGAGATGAGAGATGAGAGAGAGATGAGAGAGTGATGAGAGAGTGATGAGAGAGATGAGAGAGTGATGAGAGAGATGAGAGAGAGATGAGAGAGAAGAGAGAGAGATGAGAGAGAGATGAGAGAGATGAGAGAGAGATGAGAGAGATGAGAGAGAGATGAGAGAGAGATGAGAGAGAGATGAGAGAGAGATGAGAGAGATGAGAGATGAGAGAGATGAGAGAGATATGAGAGAGAGATGAGAGGGAGATGAGAGAGATGAGAGAGATGAGAGAGAGATGAGAGAGAGAGAACGCAGAGAATTAGTAGGCCTGTGTGAATACTGAAAACAAACAGTTTGTCATTTATACTCCCTTTGATCCCGAACACTTTCAATTACATATGAATAACATCTGATCGCATTAAAAGTGCCTGGAAGCTGTTGTAGATCACCTTCACGAACGTGAAGGTTGAAAGTCATTTTCAATACAGTTTAAAATGTGCACAGCGCCAATTTAAATGCACCAATCATTCAAAATTATCAAAATTAGTTGTTTTTTTTTTTGACACAAGCATAGTGCACAGCAGAATGGCTGAAATTCTGATCTGATGGCATAACAATATGCAAACTGGAAAATTTCACAATAAGCAATGGAATTATGGAAAATGCAGCGAACTCATGATGATAATGAAATGTTTGGCACAGGGAAATGGTTTCTTTGTTTTTTGGAATTAACACCAGACGTGCAATTTTTAATGCTATTTTACAAGATGTGGTCGAAAAGTACCACTGGGCTTGTGGGTGAGGGGAGATACTAGCTCCGGCTTACTGGAGATTCCAGGGTGGTATCTGGGGGAAAGACCGAATGATTTCAGGTGGGTGTCCCCAAAGAAGAAATCTCGTGTCAGGGAGTTCTCACGTATTGGTTGTTCTCTGGTCACCTCCTGGGCGTGAGAGCTGGGGTTGGCTGAAGGCGAACTTGTGCGGGACCAGGAATAGTCATGCTCCGTCTCCGCTCTGCTGTGGCACAGTCTCGAACTTTCTCGTAGACCCATGGGGCCTTGTCATGGGGAACTTTGGGAATACCTGAGACTGGGTGCCGCTGAAAGAGCCAGGGTACGCTATAGGTGTTTCTTGCTCCTGTTTCAGTGCGAGAATGGCATTAGTAGGTGTTTACTCAATCTGAAGGCCACCTCGAACGATGGTCCCTCCTCGTGGAGCAGGTGAGATTTAAGATATCACTAGGTTTATTAGCTAGATGAAAAGCGTGGGTCGACAGCCTCCCCTTACACACTAGTTTAGGACATCTACTACTTCTATTACTGCTACGGTCTGTAGCTCGTCAGATCCTAGATACAACTATACTGTCCTTGCCTCCTTCACTCCCCACGACTGTCCACTCGTCAGCTACTACGGCCTCAGCAGCACTCTCTGCACGATGATTCACCTTGGCTGCCGAAACTGAGAGTGGCGCGGTGAGCTAGCTCGGCTGCCTTGTGTTGTTTCCTAAACACCATCTAGTTCTGCAGCCGCCGATTCATCATATTGCCATCCGGGGCAGTAAGCATGGGCGAGGCCAGAAACCAGAGTTTCTTCAACTCACTAAGTGCATTGTAATTCAGGTGAACCCCACACTGGTGAAGAATCATTTGAATCGACGGGCGGGGTACGAGTCTTGTCGGATATGTCTGGCACAAAGGCCTGTGTGTGCGCTGGTAGGTTGTGTAATGCTACAAAAGTGACGTGTACCTAATTCGGCGGGGGAGTGAAGCTCCCCACCAGTTAGATAGGCCAACTGGCTTGATGTAGTGGGCTCTGCAGGACCAAGGGACTGCCTTTTATACATTTTCTGAGGGCCTGGAGTTGACGCAGGAAAGGATGTGGTTCTTGGAATCGCTAGCCACTTCTGAGAACTCCACACCACCGGAGACGCAGGCGATGTCGCCCTGGCAATGGCCGAGCGACCGCGGGCGGACGGTAAAAGCTATCTCTCCCATCTGCCACTGCCCGCACATGTGTTCAGGAAGAGAGGGACTGATGGCTTGGCAATCAAAGGCACACACAGCACGTCACACGTCGTGTTCCTGAACGTCACCGACCCCACGAATGTATTTAAGTTCCCAGACGCAGAAAGCATGCACGCAGGGCAGTAAAAAAACTTGTGGCCCCAAAACCTAACAATTTATTTCATTTGGCCAAACCTGAAAAGAAAAATGTTAGTCATGGCGGACACAGATGACATATTGCTCATAACACTTGGCATGTCCGAGTTTTCTATGCACAAAGTGATCCAATTATTTATTACCTATACATAGGGCACATATTTATTGCAAAATAATCTGATCACTCATTAGACAGTTTTGAATGGATATATTTTTCTTTCTTTCAGAAACTATACAACTATAATACTATCAAAGACACTAATTTATTGTCTTAGAAAAATAAAGAAATAAAAAAATAACAAAATTTAAACCTACTTTAATGGTATACAAAATACAAAATTTAATTTTAATGAGCACATTAGTAACAATCTGGCAACAGTGGGTGCCATTTGCTCTGTACTGCAGTGTAAGAGTGAGACAGACTCGAGTGATTGTTTCCTTGTGATTGGCGACCACCTGCAAGAGAAGCTTTTTGCCCTGTTTGGCCGGGCCATTTGCTTCCGCACTCGATGGCTACGATTGGTGTGCTGACAGTGGACACATGCCTGACATAAACCCAGCCAACCACCACACACAGATAATGCTACAAAGTTTTAACACTCTGCTGGTCTGGAAATCTTCTCGCGATTAGCACACTGCCCTAGCCAGCAGGCCGTTTGGTCTGTGACTCCTGACTGGTGGATCAGAAGTCAGGAGTATGATTCGAGGCTGGGTCGGGAATTTTCAGTTGTGAAAATATTCCTTCCGTTTCAGGACTAGGAGTCATGTTCGTCCTTCACCCCCACATTGCGGAAGACAATTGAGAACTACCACTGAAGCGTTGCAGCATCCATCACGATGACGATATCTGACGTCACTGCGTTCGGGATGGAGAAACGAGGACTCATTATCATCATGATAAACCTCACAACTACGTCCAGTTACAGATTAACATTCCATAATTTTAATAAGAAATCCCTGCTGGGATACCAAATGTGTATGAACGAACTAGGACGTAACGTCAAGTAGACGCCAGGGTCATTACGGACAAGGAGTGGTGACAAGATGAGAACAGTGCACTGTGAGAATGAATGGGAGGGGGAAATGGGAAAGCCCCAAGAGAGCCCACTTGCTCACTGTTTGATCTTCCACATTTCTCGGATTCCCTTGGCAGAAGGCAAGCGATCCAACACCTCTCAACCATTGTGGCTCCACAGAATACATATAAAGAAATATGTATTTGAATGTTGTCTGCTAATTTTTCCATTGTTACACACGCCAACAAGATTAAGGTGAAAATTGGGTCTACATCATCGTGAATCTATAGGTGGACTCTCAATGGCTCATTGCATTCGTTCGCTAACTGACCGTCTGCAAAAATTTGAGCGATTCACAATGTGCTCCACATGTCTGTCAAATACTTTCCCATTTTGACATTTCCAACAGACTATATAGCTTACATAGTGGTGAAAACTTGTCTTGTATAGGAGGAATAGACTGACGATCATGGAAGATAGGATCTTATAAATCATTTAACTCAATTTTTTTTGCCTGATATTTATCAATATGTATTTTCTGTTGTTTTTTTTAATGATACATAATTAATTACACTACTGTGTCTCGATTAATTTTTTAATCAAACATCAAACTTTAAATTGTGTTTTAAAACAAAGTTAAAAACATTCATATAAGTGGCTAAACAAAATAAATAAACTTCAAAACCTTTTAAGATTGTAAAGGTTTCTGGCAATACCTTGCTAACATTTTTGAGGTCATAATTTAATCTGTCCATCCGTCGAAAGTTAAAGCTTGGGAAGTTTTCGATGGACACAGGGACTGCACTTTTCGGACACTCTGACCGGCTTGAGTCCACGTGATTGATCGACGGACAGACGCTCACGGACAAGGGAGCACCCACCCCGCCGCGGCCGGCGGCCACGCAGTCCGGGACGCCGTCCGCCGTCAGGTCGGCCCCGCAGTCCACGGAGTAGACCGAGTGCTCGGTCCAGTGGCGCCAGGCGACAGTCCCCGAGGTGCCGTCCAGCGCCATCACGCCTCCGGAGCAGGGCGGCTTCCGCCCCAGGTACAGCTCGCAGGCGACGGGGGGCGCCTCCCGCCCGTCCAGGCCTGCCACCACCACGGACAAGAGGCCGTCGACTTCCACATCAACAACTGCCGCCGGTTCCAGCTCTCAATCAGCTCGGCGAAATAACGATTCTCGCAACAACAACCGCACTTGGAGCTCTTCCCAAAACCACCTGTGACATCATCCGAGACGGCCAGCACCAGCAGTCGACACTAACGCCGCCTGGCAGCAAACACTTGGAATCAAGATGGCGGCCGTGACATCACACAACATGGCCGTCGACGGCGGCAGACAAAACTGGGACGGGGAGAGGGGAGGTGAAGGTGTTCTGGAGGGCGTAACATTATTTCCTCCCTGACGCGCGCACACGCTGCCCAAATTCCCTCATGATTTCACGTGCACGTAATGTGATAAAACCTGGTGAAACCCTTTACCCACTTCCGTTTCTAGCACAACACGGTTTGTGCTCTTTAACACAGGATTCTTCTGTAACACTCGCGTGTACTTCATATTTGCACTCCTTATAACGATATGTTTTAAATATAATTCCCACTAAAAAATACACTGAACTTCAATATAAAAATCGCTGATCTGGCATGGCCGTAGTTCTGAACGTGTTGGATTAAAGGACCTTTGCTGCAATATGAAATGTAAAATAAAGTAGTTTTGCAACAAAAGTCAACGCCTACGTCGCTACCTCTTACAGCATAACAGCACCTCGGAATACTCGCTTGTACCACCAAATGCCCATCATTACTACGGAACAAAGGTAGATTCATAAAGTAGACTGCCGTAAATTCGTGTGACAGAAATAAAAGGTTGAAAATTACTAATTACAGTTAAACGTGGCTTTTTCCAATCAATTTAAATAATGATGATGATGATGATGTAAAGAAACTGTTGGGCTGGCTAAAACAATTTGAAGAGGCCAAACATTGAACCCATCAGGATCCGTCAAGTACGCAAGTGAATTACGCAAGGTATTGCGTACTCAAATTATGACACGGCATAAAACAAATACTCGCGTCTTAAAGGCTAGGTCTCGCTTGCCATGTTGATTACTTTTTTTTTTTTTAATTTTATCGTCCTTACTAATGGTTAAGGGCTATTTATGTAAACCTAGCGTGATACCTCTCTTACGTTTGTCGTTCCATCACAAATATTCACGACAGACATGACCACCCGGCGAGCGGCAGGTCCGCAGCTGAGCCCCTGTGAGCCCTTGTCCTCCCTCGGCACGGCTCTGCCCCACCCTCCCCCCTCAGACTAACAACATGTCAACGAGATGCAACACTTGGCTCAACATCACAAACAAATTTAGTTTCTTCCTATTGCACATACGCTGCATGTGTGCAAGTGATAATTATTGTATGCTGAGTGGAGTGGGGTGGGGTGAAAAATAATGTTAGGCCTACGCTACATGGAATGGGGGTGTGGGGTAAATCATTAGTTAGATCATCGTTGGATCAAATTTGAACAAAATATTTTGTTTTACAAATTTCATACTTTAACAAATAAACATGTTTATAAAAGTGTGGGGTGGACACATCTGGCACCCTGAGAAGTTATTAAAATATTGTAGCGTTTTGTACGTCAAGAGTTTCAATAGAGTGAGTGGTTGATATTTGACTACTAGTGCGCTTAAATATGTTCTACGTCACTACTTTACATTAGTTCGTGTTCGAACAACTACTTGTAAACAAACGGAAGCTGCTCTGCTTACGTGAGCTGACTTTGACAGTTCTGGTGGAAAATCATAAACCAAGGATCGTCTAGTGTTCAGAAGACAAGAACAGAATCTGTATCCATCATTACTTTATAATTATTTCATGGACATATGCCATTGCTGGTTTAAACTGATTGTCATAGAAAAATCTCAAGAATGGACGACACAGATGAAGGCATAAACACAATAAAGAACGAACTAAAAAAACAGCTGATGTCAAATGTTACATGCCTAGACAGCACAGAGATATCCATGAAAGGAATTTAGTAAAAAAAATTTACAGCAAAGACGAACACAACGGGCTGATGACGAGGAGGCAGTTGCAACAAGAAAAGTGAATTCAGGAAAATTACAATCTTGGACAGCACCAAAACAAATCAAATGTTAAAACTAAAGAAATAATATGGACAAAATAATGTCAGCACAGCAATAAAACGAAACAGATAATCTAAAACAACGCAAAGACCACAGCGCGGATGAAAACAGTCCTCCTTGGGACTTGGGAACTCCATCTGCCCCCATCGTCAGGCATAAACAAGAAAGGTTTCTATTTTAGGTGAGTGAAGACTCAATAACAATTTAAGTTTCTGATTACACACATAACTGGATGCTAGTTAACGGTGTAAAGTAATTTACTGGTAAAGTTCTACTGGTACCGTTAAAAGAGGTTACCCAATGTTCTAGACATGATTACAAAATACCTTAACAACTCAGATCATCTATCAAGGACATGGCTATGAAAAACCATCAAAACAACTGCCACAAGGATAATAAATAGAAACTTTTAATTTTTTTTTTCATAAACATAAATTACCATAATTTTTATTTCTCAAGTCTTAAATTTTTTTTGCAATTTTAGTTTTTCTAAAGTACTACACTAATATTGGCATAAAACTATTGTTTCAAGAAAGGGAGAAATTGTGACTTTATAAAAAAAAAACATAACATGTCTCTTTTGTCAGTGAATGTCACATGCAATAATCCACAGAGAACATAACAAAACCAACTACATAAATAAAATTAAAAAAAGTAAAAATATATAGTGTCAGTTCAAGAAGAAATTATACTTACATAATAACTCAACACAAAATCATAAAATTCAACCAGTAGTCAGAAACTGAGAAAAATCTGCAAACACAAAAAAAAAAAATTAAAAAACACACATAAAATAAAAGTAATATCTTATGTTTGACTAACTCATAAAAACAAAGATAGAAAAATGTCTGTATTATCAAATAGCAACCTAACTGTATGTCAATTATTTCAATTACAACTGAAAAATTATTCATGGCAGGAAAAAAAAAAAAAAAAAACAGGCAAATATTTTCTGACCGAGTTCATACCATCACTCTAAGGATGGGTTCATAAACCTCACAAGAAATGCAAGAGCACAAGGATACAACCCATTTGTTTCAAGACATCACAAACCTAAAACTTAAAACCATAAAATTCCTTTAACAGGTTTCTTTTAATAAATAATTATTTCCCCAAAAAAAAATAATTAGTGGAATTCTTACACATTTGAATCAAAAGCATAATTTTGTTTCACTACGTGATCGTTTAATAAATGAAAACATGATGTGTGTGACAAAAAAAAAATCGTAGCCTTCTATACACATTACATCTGCATAAATATAAAACACAAGTCAGCAAAACACACCTCGGAAATTTTAAGTTTCACAATTTCCAGAACCGTTACTGTTTATTTTGGGACTTTAACGTAACTACAGTGATCCCCAACAATCTGGAGTTTCCGTGAGTAGTTGGTTTTTCATCCCCGCCAACTAATCCTGACAGGGCTCCATTCTCATCGTCCCTGATTGCCCCCGTGTAAAACGAGACATTACGCCCTGATTCAGTTATTGATTCCAGGACGCATCCAGATCAAAATGAAAAAGGAAGGATATTTCTCTGAATCAAACTTCTTCTGGTGGAAAAGGGTCCATGGTGCCGTAATATGTAGAGCCTACTTGTAGGTGGCATCAGCAGCATGTGGTGATGACTGCATTGTCCACTGTTTGTTCATGTTCTCTGTGTGAATGTTTGTTTGGCTGGCTGTAAGTCGTGAACACCTCAAACATTCTCCAACTGTCACTGGGCATGTTACAAATATTAATCAATTATTTAATAAAACATAAATTATAATTTACAATAAGAAGAAAAACATAACATACTAAAAAAAAAAATTTACAATATTTTTTTTTAGGATCAGTTACAAATATTTTTAACTAAAGCTCTTTGCAACTTTTTATTTCTCTTTCTACTTTAAAACAGAGAGCAACTAGACATGCTGATATACTAATTCATTCAAATAACTACAACTCCTTGCCATTTAATTATTTCTCTTTCAGGGTGTCTACAGAAGTGACAAAATCAATTTTAGTGACTTTTTAGTGACCTTTTCAGTGACTTTAACTGACCTAAATGGCAACACTTTTTTTTTCGGATATTTTTTTACTTTGTACTTTTGACTAAAATAATTGAAACTTTTACAAAAAATATTACACATTAGGCATAACAATTATGCCTAAAAACTACCAATGACCACCAAAATTTAAAATGACATGTTATCCTAATGAGAAGATTGTGTATTTACTATACTTATATGGACGCGGAGGTGGAAAGCATCGTTATAGTAACCAGTTGTAAATACCTTGTATACTGTAACATCTATGGTTTGAAAACCTCTGAATCCTCTTACAAATACGAGACTTTTCATACGTCAGGCAATGCTGGACTCGTACGGCCTGTGTCCTAAAAAACGAAACAACGAAAACGAACATAGCACGACAATCAGCTTGACATAGCATTGAATTTCACCACTGCGTTTCATGGTATCTTATTTCAGCACTTTGTTCTTCTATCGCAGGCCAAACCAAACTAAAGAAAGAAAAGTACGGCTGTGCCAATTACACAGTCACTTAGTATCCAATAAATACACGTGAAAATACGTCAATAGAAAAAAATTTCGTGAGCATGAACCGAATTCAGTGACTTTTTGGTGACTTCGTGACCTCGCATCAAAATTCGTTACTTTTTCGTTACTTTCGGGACTTTCGTGACTTGTAGACACCCTGTCTGCCTACTCTGAAGCAGAGAGGAGCTGCGCTGATTGCCGACGCTCACCCGTGCCGTAGCCCACCACCACGTCCGCCACCCCGTCCCCGGTGACGTCGGCGGCCACGAGGGCAGACTCCACCGTTAGCTTGGGGAAGGGGCGGGCCCACACGTCCCGGGCCTGCAGCCCCGGGCAGGGCCCCGCCGCGGGGGGGCCCCCCACCGCCGACACCTGGTGCTTCCAGAACACCACCTGGTCCATGGACAGCGGCAGCCACAGCACCAGCCCCACCGCGCCGGCGATCAGGCCTGCGTCACACGAGTCCCGCTCTTCCGGACCACCGGAATTTATACACGTTTTGAATAAGTGAAACTATAAAAATTAATGTTTTTGACGTGATAACATCTTATAAATCGATGAACGCCGGCTGCACGCACGAAAATTTGTCACGTTCCGCCTGAGCCGAGCGTGCAAGAACCGGCCAATCCGCCGTGCGAGGAAAATCTTCTATAACATCAAACAGGTTAAGGCGACTTTTTAAATAATTGTTCGTGATTATATTTAAACAAATTATTTAAATTAAATTTGCAAAAAACTGTAAGTATGCAATTTTTCATCAATGTTTTCTTATGACGTTATCAAAATAAAATTATCGTCTTTAAAGAGACTTTACAGACAACCCCCCTTTTTTTTTCATAGAGGTTTATTTTAGTTTTAATACTACTGTATACACAGATGAACTTATGTAGGATTAACAAAACAAAACAAATATCTTGCTTTTTTTATTAACCGATGTCCGAACGAACTGGATCCGGATTAGCGTGACTGTCCGTAAACTACTAACCACACATTTGCATTATGGTATGTAAATAATTATGGTGAAATTTATCATTCTAAGGCATGTATTAAGTGATATGCTTTTGAAGCCGAACCAAATACATACACTTCTGAAAAGAAGACAGAAAATAGGTTATCAAAATGAACCATCAGTAATGATTGTGACAAGAAAAAGATATTTACAAAAATGATTTTTAACTTTCCTAAAGGACCCTTGGTCATTCTCAAAAGGCCATGTCTCGAAAATCATTCTTTTTTTTTTTTAATAAATAAATAAATTAACCTGAAAATTAAATTCCAGACATCAATTTTTTTTTGTAAAAGAAAAGTAATAAAGATTTTTTGCAAATGTGATATACATCTGTTAAAATTTGAAATTTTTCCAACTTTATATCTTTTAGCTTCACAAATTTCCTCTTACAAACGGTTCTACGAATAATAATGGAGCAATCGCGAAGGGCACAAATGCATAGTGTGCACTATCTGATAACTTCTGAAATAAACCTTTGAAGGCAAATTCTGCAAATGACTGAGAACTGGCAACCCCATGAAAATAGATGTTTAATACGAGACAAAACACGGACAAGTGAAAGGCAAAGTGATATGGAAATTTTTTTTTTCCAGTTTCTTTTCTTCTGCTCAAGAATTGAGTATAATTATGTTAAAAACTCAAAAATGATATCAGAAATTATGGGAAAATAATAGTAAAAGAATCAATTGAAGTATCAATCAAGACGTATCAATTTTGTAAAAAAATTCACTTAACATTATTTTTCGCAACAGTTTGTGTTTTGACTTAGGCCACTTTGCCTTCCACCCGCCCATATATATCACAATACAAACAAACCACAGCAGGTCTATTGGAAATTGTTTTCATTTGTATTCAACTTACGATCATAATTCATTGATAAATCGTGAGTTTATGTTATATCCATGATCTTTCAACATACTAAATTAGTACAGCAAGCATAATTTACCATACGATCAATGCATAGAGGATCATGCCATCAGGATCAAGGGATGAACTGGGATACGCATTACGGAACTTTAACACAATTCTTGCGGGAAAAAAAATAGTACATAAATATCCAGTTGTAGCCTATTTACGAAAATGTGTGTCCTTAGACTCCAAAATTATCTATAATTAATAAATGCGCCTCGACATGCCATCTCTGCCTTAGGTGGTCCTTAAAAATATAACAACCCCAAAAAAGACTACAAACAGTACATCATACAACAGAGTAATTAATATACAAAACTTTCTAACCTATTAATGCAGTTAATGCAAGAATGCCGTAGCAACACGGAATGCAGAAATTTCTCCAAGAATTTCTTTTACATGGCTCAGAATGTAACAAGCCAGACTTAGACTTTCGTTTTGGTGCCATTAAAGGTCTTTTGACACCTCTTTCTTCATCAGCCCGAAAGCCGTTTCTCCCATCGCGAATGAACACCTCATCCTCAACATCATCGCTGATATCTTCATCGTCAAAACTGTCCCTTACAGCTAACTTCTGAGTCGAATACGACATAACTTCTTTCCTTCTTCAAACAGAAATTTTTAAATCACCTTACCATATGCCTACAATATTAGTAAACAAACAGACACATAAGAATGACTAACCATAGAAAACTTTATTAAAGACGTCACCTAAAAAAGCTCAACAAATGCAACACAGAAAAATGTATTAAACACGGAACGAAATATATTAATTCTATAAAAAGAAGATCAAGAACATTAACTCTTCCTTTTTATTGTGTTTTAAGAAAGTATTTCAGAAATATGGACAATTTAAAAATGCACTAAGTGTAAAAAATTTGTGTGGAGTCCACATGCAACAGAAGTAAAACTTCTTGATTATTATTATGTATTAGATACATAATTCTCTTTGGCTAAGGTCGTAGATAAAAAATATATATATTCGAGTATACAAGTGCTAAAACATGATATTGCGCATGTATGCGAGTGTAAAAGTATTAATGTCTGTCCCCCAGTGGTCGTCGATGTGGGTTGGAACTCGGCTCGATCTCAGGGGTAGAATTGGGCATTAGTGGCAGGGGAAAGGGGATGGCTTAGATGATGAGGCTGTTCTCAACCTGTACCTGCTTCTCCTAGTCGACGCAATCCAGCAGCTCTAGACTGCACATCCCTCGTCCTCCAGGTGGTCAGCAGCCCACAGCTCCACGTCTCACAACTGTTTCTCTGGCCTCAACACCCTGGTCTGCAAAGCGACGTCTCACACAAGGTAGGTGTAGCGGTCGTCATGCTGCTACAGTTGTCGGTCAGCATTTCCACTACTTTCTCTCGTACTTGCACTGCCTCCAGTGCCGGCAGACATGCATTAGTGGGCCCTCCCCAACCTCCATTTCCGAAGGGGTGGAACTGTGACAGGCATGCTCTGCTGTCGCCGTGTGACAGTGGAGGGAATCTAGTTGGCGCATCTTGTAAACGGACGATTATCGCTTGTCTGCACACACACACACACACACACACATACACACACACACACACACTGGACCGCTGCACTGACACTCGCACTCGCTCACTGCTGATGCACATCAACAAAAGGGACGGCGATGGGCAACAATGACCTTAGCGACTGAGGGAGGCACGACGGATGTCGTCAGTATGTAAGAGTGCAAGTGCAAATTATGCAGGTATAAAAGTTTACAAGTGTAAAATATGGAAGTGCCAAGTAGGCACGTGTGCAGTATGCGAGTATGTAAGTATGCAAGCATGCAAGTCACTGGTTGCCCCACCATGTACCTAACTATTGTCCTCCTCAATCCAGTTTCCCCACAATGTATCTAACCATTCCCTGCATACGATCGGAATTTTCATAATGCTCAAAAATTTTAGCCCAATCAGCAAAGAAGTTTCATTTCAAAAAGGTGACGCCAAACATTAGTGCTCCTCGAATCCGCACAGACCGCTATGGCGCATCGCCGCCTCGCCCCGAGCGTGTGCGACGTGAACGCACCTGGGTGCAGGGTGGTGCAACGCTTCGTACGTAAGCTGCCCTGCCTAATCGACTGTCGCCCGTGCGAAAGTCGACCAAGGGGGTACTGTTAGGTGACCTGATTACCTGGACTTTGAAATTAACATTCAGCACTCTAAAAAACAATATTAATTAAGTAATGACTATGCTTAAATATTAATTGTAATTCTGGACTTTAGCGCTATCAGGCGGCGTGCATGGCCCGGGATTACTTTTGCACACGACACGTTTTCGCGGGAGCGAGGCTGGGGAGTCGTGCGGACGTCACAGCCATCGCCAGTTAATCACCGCCCTCCGAGGAGACGAGACGCGTGTCGCCCGCGGAGCCTCTCGACCTCCGCCCTTGCCATCTCTACCGGAATTGCGTGAGTTTTCAGCACATCAGAAACGTGTCCTGCAGAGCGCGGCTCCAAGTAAGCGGGTCATGCACGACGCAGCGCATGTATAGCGTGCCTGACAATAAACCACTTTGAATTGAGCCCCGCGTATTTGTTACAACGCCCGTAGTATAGCGTCCCTGGTGGCTAAAACAGCCGGGGGTAACTCTGACGGAACGACCCTTACTGCCTGCCGGCCACGTGGCGACGTCACGCCCTGAGTCAAGAGTCTCGGCTACGCACTAGCACGTAGCTATTATTGCTAGTTGGCGCCCAGAAGCAACTCCACACCCTCAACATCACCTTGGCAGAAGGCAGAAGGCGTCAAAGGAATCTATTTCAAGCAACCTGTCATATGAGAAAACAAGTACAATCAAACCATTCGTCCGTGAAGCAACTATTTGTCAGAGAACCGATAGAGAATTTTGTGCCAAAATACTTTTTGTGTATTGAGCATGAGAGTTTTATTTTCGACATAGCCTTACTACAATACTTTTAACCAATGCTTGAAATATGTATATGCACAAAATGAAGGAAGCCAGTCAATATTAACCTGTCTAATACAACACATATGTACAGGGCCGGTGCAAGGTAAATTGGCGCCCTAGGCGAAAAACCTTAATGCCCCCCCACCCCCCTGGCAGTACACCCCAAAAAAAATTTCCTTGCCTCAAAATACATCACGTAAGCCTAAGCTTTGTCAACAATCAAATGTAAGCAGGCTTGTGTTTTTTTTTTACTTATTACAAATCATAAATAGGTCACCGTGGACTTTAAGTAATTACTTATATCAATATAAACATTCCAAACTGTTACAAAGATTCATTTTCATCTAGTTTCAATAATCGTTAAACATATTATATCAGTTGTTATGTGTCGTGCTGCGCCGCCCCCAGCTACTTGGCGCCCTAGGCGGTTGCCCAGTTCGCCTATATGGACGCGCCGGCCCTGCATATGTAACAGTTTCTCACTAAACTATTTCCACATAGTGATTCAAGTTTAAACAAAAAATGCATACCTAAATATATTTTAATTGATCTACTTATTATTTACATTAACATTTCGTAGTCAGCATTATAAAGTATCCTAATACACAAAACACTAAGAAATATTCCAAAAAACTGTGGGTAATCCAAGGTGGGTGCAGCACAAAGTAAACCCATGAAAATTGACTCAAAAGCTGAAACATGTTGACATCTAACCCACTGCCTCGCGGATCGGTAATGAATGATTGTGGTTGTGAACGGCACCAATCAGTGATTTCGTGCACTGATACACGAGACTATCTCAGGGGGGATGTTGGCCATGTGGCTGGAGGCAGCAGTACGTCGGCAGAGTCGACTTATTGTGCCCTTACTGGCCGTCCCTGAGACACACACAGTAATTAGTCATTACAGGTTGTTCAGAGAGTATAAAAATAAACTATGAAGTACACTCGCAGGGTTTATTCTACAAACCACTCTCGTACATGGTGCTGCCGAGTAGCTTACCTGTCCGGTGCATGAGAGAAGCTAGTCTGGCGCACGTTGAGTTGCTGGCGAAGGCTCCACGTGTCCCGGCGCGTGCGTCCCTCCCAGAGGGTTGAGTTCTACTTGTGAGGCTGCGGGCCGCTCGCAGCTGCCTGGACCATTCCCGCGCGAATTCTGCACGCCAAAACCGAAAGACAGGACAGGCCAACTAGTTTGGCGTAGTTGCACAGTGAACAATTTTTAGCAGACAAAACAAGCCTTCCATGGTATTTAAAAGTATTACTGTAAATTGTTACAGAATTCATATCCATGCCGTCAACCGCGGTCTCATGTTCGAGTCCGGGCGCGAGTTCTAGCGGGGTGGCTGGTCTGGTTAACGTTTTATGTTCCGGGAGGGCGCCAGGCTAGCTCGGTGTCTAACCATGAGGGTTCGTGGTTCGTTGCCCCAGCGTGGTCCGCTAGAACCGTCGGCGGTCTTGTCTGGGAATTTACGTAAAAGAAGAATGCGTGGGATTGCCGTAGTAGCGACGTGCCTTTATTCAAGGGATTGACGTCACACCATACAATTACTGAGCACAGACATGCCCCTGAGGGCTACTTGTCCGTTGCGAGGTGCAGGCCGGTACATGTTCAATGTTTCGTGGCACTGGTTTCCCGGGTAACAGTATGCAGGCCAAGTACACTTGGTGCAAGAGAGGCGCGCACAGATGACGTGGCGCAAAGTTACATTAACAAAGTACACTTAACGAAAATTAGGCGCGCACAAATGACGTGGCGCAAAGTTACATTAACAAGTACACTTAATGAAAATTAGGCGTGCACAAATGACGTGGCGCAAAGTTACGTTAACAAAGTACACTTAATGAAAATTCGGTGCGCACAAATGACGTGGCGCAAAGTTACGTTAACAAAGTACACTTAATGAAAAATAGGTGCGCACAAATGACGTGGCGCAAAGTTAAGTTAACAAAGTACACTTAATGAAATTTAGGCGCGCACAATTGACGTGGCACACAGAGTTTGTGGGTGACTGGAGTCGGCCAGTCCCGTAAGCGATTGTTTCTACGCTGGTGCCGTGCCCACTGGGGTGGTACACGCACCGCCACTAAACTTGGCGAAGTTTTCCTTGCGGGTTTGTGGTCAGCGCGAAGGCGCGTGGCCTTAAGAAAAGTTCTGTGGTTTGCGGGAGACGGCCCGTGCCTTATGCTGAAGAGCGACCCTGCGCACCAGGTGTGGTGCGGGGCGTCTTTACGTTTACGCCGTCGGATTAGGTCCTGAACCGTAAAAAACGGACCGGGCACGCACGGAGAGGTGAATAGAAAAAGGTTTGGTTTATGCTAAATGACTATATTTACCGGACGTTACTTGCGATGAAGACAATGGATGTGTTCTCTCCGTGGGACGTAGGTCCGTCCCGGTCCGCGAGTCGAGTTGAACTGCGGAACTGGCATGGCGTCCGGTGGCGCGTCGGCCCCTGCCGCGCCAAGCCTGACCTCATTACGTTAAAAACTAAATGACTGCGTCTGGAAGAGACTTTAAGGTCGCAAAATTCGTAATTAATTGTTTGAGGGGGAATGGGTGTGGTTCGTCTCTAGTCCACTCGGAATTAGTGTGCTTTATAATAATGTCTGGTTTGGCCGTTCGGCTCGGTGGCTCGCTCGACTCGGGTGGGCCACGGCCAGGGGTGCGTTCCGTTAGCGGGAGAGTATACTGGCGGGTGCAGGTCGGGCTTAGGGATGGTCGTCGGTCGGACGACGTCATCCATAAATCGGCGAAGCTTTCCCTCGTCCTGCATCGATAGCGCCGTCTCGCGTCTATCGATATATCGTTGTGGTGCGGGCCGGTCGGCGCACTGCACTGGACACATCGACACCACAGCAATGGTCTGTAATGGCCTAAGTGACCAGAGGGAGCACCAACATGTGTCATCAATGTGTGTCATGGGACTGCCTTACTACCCCAAATAAATGATAAAAAAACTGAGAAACTAAAGTTCATGCAACTGCTGGCATTGCCAACTTCGAACAGCCGAATGCATAATCCGGACGAGAACACAGTGACCAACAGCAGCTATCCGCTAACTGTTTGTTTCACTGTAGGATCTGCTTAACTTCACAGTACCAAATATATGCAGTATACTCAGCCCATTACGAATCGCTGTAGGTTGTGGGTTGGTTTGCGCTGCATTATAAAAAAATTGTTTTCAGGTGGCAGCTTCAAACTCATGTTCAACATGACGTCGACCCAAGTGTCGAACCAGCTCGCACAGCCCGCTATGCCACGCCAACGCCTTCTCCTGCCTTGTGTTGCGTGTGCGCCGATGTGCAGTGCGGCTAGGGCAGGGGGGAAGATTCGCACGCTAGGGGAAGTTTACTGTAAAATACATAAGAAACATTCTTATTTGTAAATTGTTGATATTATTATTTGAAGGGTCGTGTTTTCTTTATTATAAATGGTTTATTATATTGTATGAAATGTTATGTAGAATTAGTTCTCACGTGTTCACCGGGCGCCAAGGCTGTGGCTTCCGCCTGTGACCAATCAGCGTGTTCCGCGGGCTCGCGAGGAGGGGTGGGACGCGGGCGCTGGGTCGCGCGAGGTGGGGAGGTAGTCAGTCGGCAGCTGGACGCAGGAGGCGAGAGACGTGGCTACGAGAGCTCTCCGAGGCGGTGAGAACGGGCGCGGTGTCTCGCTGCAGTTCATGCAGTGCCGAGAGGAAGCGATTCCTCTGTCACAGTCGTGTGGTCAGTTAGGTGTGTCATCGTGTCATTCAGTCGCGGCGTGCAGTCAGGCACTGCTTTCGCGTGCGTGTTTTCCTCCGGCAGTTTACGAGTCGCGGAGTTCTTTTGCGGGCTGGAATTTTGCTTTCGTTTGCACGGTAATTTTCGGGTCTTGCTCATCACGAACGGGACATCACGTATTTTTTTCATACAGCAACAGTGCGCGGAACCGGGCTCCGCCCTACAGGATCGGTCACAGGCGGGTACGCGGTAGCCCCTTGTAAAGGGTTTGTTTTCGTATATAAAGAACCTGGAAACCGTCTTTGAGTGTATTAATGACTATCCTGGTGACTTAGTCCCTTGGCCACGCGGCCCGAACCCTCTCTACCGAACACTGAGTAGCCGGCTAAATACTACCATTCAGGGGCTAGTCGACCAGGCGACGACAAACATGATCAGCGACTGCTGCAATGTCCATGTATGCCTTACAGACTATCATTGTGTCACAAAATGTTACTTGCACCCAGAAAAAGTTTCTAATCAACAGTGTAGATAGAGTCTCTCTGTTATATCGACACATCCCCTTTCATCGATGGTATAAATAAACCACAGGAATATTTAAAGCATCTTGATTCAAGTGTGATTTCATTTTCATCGAATATTACTTCACATACACGCATAAGAACTCCAATTAATTCCAAACCATGTTGTTGCTTATCAAAATACGTAGCACCAATGCAATGTTTTGGTTCTAAATGTGGGCGTGGCTCGGCAGAATGTAAATATGGCCGCCATATTGGTACATTCCACGTCAAAGTTTGTATGGTTACACTTTCGCAGCCATGAACTCTATCTGGTTACTTCTTATTTCTGTGATATTTTAAAAAAAAAATTTTGATTTTTTTTTTTTCCAGTTTGTTTTGATAACAATGAGTACATTGGAATGGGGTTGCTTGATAACGGGAAGAAGAATAACTTTGTGATTTTATTGTAGTTCACTTGTTTTGTTACTTGAATTATTGGCAAAAAAAGTATTAATGGATAGTAATACAGATAACCATCAAAACGTAGGTTTTAAACCTAAGATGAGGAAACCCCTTCGTCAACGACTGCAGTCATCCAGCGAGAGTAGCTCTAGCGATGAAGAATCAGATGTTAGGTAAACTTGTAAGCTTTGGTGGTGTTTGTTAGTTTCAATTATTTTTTTTTGTGTCATAAAGTATTTTATAACGTTTCTTTGCATGTAATTAACATGAACTGTCTATTGAGGTTCAGTCTAAATTAACCCTGAAAAAAAGGTTACTTTTTTTCGTAGTGGTTTGTGAAAAAATAAGTGTTACAGTTTACATTACAACAGGTATGTATTCACACAATTGCCCACATTAATTGTTTAACCATGTGGTTCTTTTGAATTTTTTGTTTAGAGTACGTTAGTCAATGTTGGTGGTGTTGCAATAATGAAATTCGTTTAAATAACGACTGAATTGCAATTTTAAAGAATTTTTAATGCTTATATTTCATGTTGTTTTATTAGAATAGGCAATTGAATTACGAAATGTTTGTTTTGTTATATTGCAGTTACTTACTATTTTGAGTCATGTAATGTATGAGTATAATGGCAGGCAAAAATTTGAATAGAATTGTTAAAGTCGTTCATTTTCTTCGAGGAATATGTACTGTGCACTGAATTTTGCAGTCATTCCAACATATTCTTTTATTACAGCCATCATATTTTATGTGCTTTATATGGCTGGTGTTTCATGTATCCCAGTTTATTCCTGGATTCTGAAGGCTTGATTCTGATGGCATGATCCTGTTGTCTTGATCCTGCAGTAAATTATGCTTACTGTTTTAATTTAGAAAGATCCTGATGGCTTGATCCTGTGGTACTTGATGCTTGCGGTTTTAATTCAGTACATCGGAAGAATCTGCACATAAAAAAATTGTGAAACAATTAATAATTATGATTGTAAGTTTAAAAAAAAAAATCTTTTTTTTTACTTACAATCATAATTTATTAAATAATATTTTTTTTATTTACAGCATCTTATAAGTACTGAAGTAAAACAGCAAGTGTCATGTACCACAGGATCAAACCAACATGATCATGCCTTCAGGATCCAGGGATAAACTTCAATATATGATACGAAAGAATTAGTGTATTTTTAATTCTCCATAGTTGGCTATAATTGTGTGATGGCAGTAATTGTAATGTAAGCTAACTGTTATTTTTCAAAACTATTAGGAATTAAGGGTAAATTCAGGGTAAATTCATTGAAGTGTGTAGTGTGTGAAAACCAATTTTTTTCTGATTTGTTTTTAGTATTGCCATAAAATTTCTAGGAGGGGGGTCCTTAAAAGAGAAGGAAGCAACAGGGTAGTTATTCTGTATCATGTATCCAAGTTTACCCTTTAGTACTAGTGTCATGATATTTATGGCATGGTATGTATTTATTGATCCTGTGTTACATTATACTTGCTTTTTTAATTTAATATGTCTAAAGATCAGAACAAACCAATTATGTTTGGTTGGTAATATCTTACATGATGGCTTTTCTGCAAAGTAAAACTATAATTACGAAAATACCATTTCGCTGCACTAGAGACATTCCTGTATTTACTTTGAAAACAGTTTTAATAAATCCATGTTAGTTTCTGAGAAATCCCATTTTTTAGCTTACATTTCAATATCGTTGCAGTGCCGCTGCCTTTAATTGTTTACCTGTGTCAGTTTGCGTATTTTTTTCGATGAACTTTATTCAAATATTGTGATTGGTTGATTAGGTGAGGTTAGCTACGTTAAAAAGGAAATTATAAAATATTTCTTATGGTTGCTTAGGAATTTAAGATGAGGCTACACGATTCCACAAAATTATTAATGTCGCTATTCTAACCCAACCAACTGTCCACAATATTTTTAAGTATTTTAAAAGTCGCTAACACAACCTATGAATTGTTCATTACTATGTGATTCAAAACACTTCATTAAAAGAAATGTCATAATACTTTCTTAATTCAATGACATTTGAACAAACAACCAACAAACAGAAAACAAAAACGTTAAAATTTCCCTACAACTGCGATATGCCGTCTTATTAAATACTGTTATAAAACAATACCCCTGTTGACTAACGTTCTCCGAAATAAAAACAGAAACCTTATGGGTAAACAATAAATGGCGGCAGCACCATCCATACACAAGTATTATAATGCAAGTTGAAAGTATGATACATACTCATGAACTATTACGTATTTATGAACGCTGTTTTCCGGGTGTATATGGAAACATCTCTAGTGTTGGAAAATTATATTTTCATAATTTTATTTTAACTTTGCGGAAAAGCTGCGACAAAATATATTTACCTTCAGTTCTTGTGGATATTATTTTCTTTGTATGTGTTTTACCATCATAATTCATTGTTGTGTGACACATTTTGTTTTATGCCATCAGGATCAAGGGATAAACTTGAATGTGTGATACACAATTTTTATGAGCAACAGGTTATTTGGGGAGAAAACATTGGTAAAAGCAGAAGTCTGTGGCACATCAAGGAAAATTTATTAGGACCACTTTTATTTGTTACTAGCTAATGCCCAGCATGTGTTGCTATGCCTCTTTTAATTTTTTGTAGTTGGTTTGAACTAGGTGCACATATACAAAGCTTCTCTCTCTTTATCGCTGTTCGTCTTTAAATCTAACTATATTTATCTCTATGTATAAAAATCTCTTATCTCTCTCTGTCTATATATATATAGTTATATATCCATATAACTATATCTATCTATCTATCTATCTCTCTCTATATATATATATATATATATATATATATATATATATATATATATATATATATATATATATATAGTTATATAGCCATATAACTATCTCTGTGTATCTATGTTTCTATCTATATCCCAATTTATCTCCCTATCTATATCTCTATTTTTCAATACCTCGATATCTCTATGTCTATATCTTCCTATTTATATTTTTACTTCTCGTAGGTGTGACATAGGTACAGTAAGTCCTCTATTTACGTCGTACCGATTTACGTCGTTTCGGATTAACGTCGCTAATGTTTGAGTACTCATGTTTCAATTTAAGTTGTCGCCGATTCACAATAACGTCGTTTACAATGACCGTAAATCTTTATTTTAACCAAAAAAACGTATATAATTCTTTGTTTCCTTCAATTTATGCTATGTAGCGTAAGCTACACGTTCACCGCCTTATCTTATCATACATCATGAGGGACGCTTCCTGCTCTCTGCTGCTCTCCACGCGGTGATGCAATACTACCAGCCCGCCCGCTCGGCCACCCACGTATCTCGCACGTAGAAGTGTTATCTACTTCCCGCAACGACACAGCATTTTCTCCTACCCCTTTTCGTCCAACTCCTTGGCACTTAAGTAGAGGTGTAAAAGTAACTAAAAAAAGTGTACCCGTATGTATTCGTTACTATAACAATTAGTACTCGTTACTTTCGTATCGTTACTCGTTACTTCTGATACCGCATAACATGCTATGTTATGTAACAGCAACGAATCGAGTCGTATTTCGTACGCGTACAGTATGACGTCGCGTAAATAATAATAAATCGAATATAAACAATTAAAAGTATTTGATAATTAACAGCTTTTGTTAACCAAGAAACAATAAAATCTCATTAGAGCAGCTTTATTATATCTCTTTTAAGATAAGAACAAAAAACGTGAAAATACGCGATAATAAAAAACAAAAACATACATATTTATAATTTGTAAAAAATACTTTCTTACGTTGTTTCTGTTCCAAAGCGACCCTCTCCCTGCATGGCTAATCCCAGCATGACTAGGCGTATAGGCTTCAGCCTGAGACGCACCTAGGTCCCTCCCTAACCTGGACCCCTCCCAAATACACTTAGTTTTAGTTAGGTTAGGAAAAAAAAAAAAAATCGTCTCTCAGGGCGCGCGCATCTCTCCCGCGAGCTGTTGGCTGGCAGTACGTGGGGGATTTGTGGGCGTACAATGATACTACACTCCCACTTAGTATATAAGTAATGTAGAGTAGGTATTTTACTATCAGAATAATGTAAGTCAATCATTATTTTTCAATAATAATGTATTTAAAAAAAAATGTCAATTTTTCTACCTGTGGAATAGTCAATGTTCAGTTAAGAAAACTACTTAAATAGCACCATTTTGTACCTTGAAATCCATATTTTCCCGGCAGAGGGCCCCCAGACCCCCCCCCCCCAACCTCATCATATTTTGGTGTGAACGGAGTTATTGCTTCCCCTCATGTAAACCTCACGCCTCGCCACTGATTAAGAGCATCAAAGTGTTTCAAAAGCTGTAGCTGTAATTGCATTTGTAGCAAGTCTCAGTAAACTAGAAGAGAAATCTAAGAAAAGGAAACGCAGATGGTGGACGAGACAGTGGATACTTTCCGCAAACAAATGGTGTTTTACCCCTTTTTGTCATGAACTTCGATACGAAGATGCCGATTCATTTCCGAACTATGTAATAATGGATTCTGAAAGTTTTGATCTTCTTCATTCAATTGTGGAGTCTCGCATTGCAAAGAAGGATACTCATTTGTGCCAGTCTATACCAGCAAAGCAGAGGCTGGCAGTTCATTAAGATTTTTGGCGACAGGGGAATCATTTAAGTTCTCTACAAGTATTCCACACAACACCATCTCAAAATTTTTACCTGAAATTTGTAGTGCAATTTATAGTGCTCTTCAAAAACTATATTTAAAGGTATGTTTTGTAAGGATAAAACATATAATTAAATGTAAATCTGCAAGTAGGCATATCCCTTCTCATTCCCGCTTATTTTCTCACCCAACTAGCTGCTGTTGTATGGACACTTTCACTTGTATTTCATCAAAATTGTTCCTATACTTTAAAGTGAATGTGTTAATTTTTGCTGTGTTTAGAAATTGTCAATTTTGTTTTATTTTGTATTAAGTGTATTTACTGTTACAAACCTGAAACTGAGACTTTAAGCTAACTTCACCTCAGTCACTTTATCTCTTTAAAATATTTTTTTAAATGAGATATTAGACCAGGTATGCTTGTTTCGTACAGCCTGGGAAGTATAGGCTTACTGACAAGGATCTGCTACACAAATATTTACATTCACGAAAAATGGTATTACTTTCAAAACTTAAATAATAATAATTGGACACGTAGGCAGAATTTTAATATTTCTAGGCCTTTCTTGCAAATCACCAGAGCTACTTGCTTACTCAGAGATGCTGCTTTAACATAAGTCAGTACCATCTATTGTCAGGAAATTATGAGTCTATATTCCAGAAAATTCCTGACAATACTTACAGAGTAGCAGCTATTGTGAAATAAGGAGAACAATGACTTATAAGAAAGATTGATTGGGTAAGCCAAAATAATTTTAGTTACATTAAGTCTCTGAATTGAGATATTTTAAAATTTATTTTAGGTGTTATTAAATTTGGATTTGTAGGTAAAAGTTCCGAAATGCATATCCTAGTTTTGATACCTCATTCCTGATGGCACATTTTGTACGCAATGCTTGCTGTTTTAATTTAGTGTATCAACAATACCTGAACATAAGCAAAACTGGTATAGCAGTCAAATAATGATCGTAAGTTGAATAGATGTTTTCTGGTTTAAGGACCATAATATTCCAAAACTACAGTAACTTCTTTTAGTCAAATATATTAACCTGCACTTCCGTAGATACAGATTCAATTGGAGGAAAATATACAATAACAATTACATATTCCAGCAGGAAATAAAATAGTATTAATTCAATTACTGCATTTATTTCCCATTCGCCATTGCTGATATTTAAACTATTACACTTCGGAAACGGAAACAAAAGCGGCCGCTTTATTTTAGAATACTCTGATTGGCTGATCTCATCCAACATCCAACATATTTTAGAACCAGTCCTATACATAAAATATTTGAAGGAAACTCTAGACATTCAATCTCTCAAATAAACATGGCTGCGATAGTGACGTTTAACGTGACGTCACAACCCTCAAAGATATTGTATCCAACATATTGGAAGGTGTTGGAAGCTAAAATTTGACAGTGTGACAGGGCCTTAATGAATAAGCGCGCGCATGCGTAAAACATTCGAAAAATGCGAGTAACGAAATGCATTCGTGTGTAACGTTTCGTTACTCGTTACTAGATGCCGCACCCGTTACTCAGTAACGAATACATACGGTTTGCTACAGCTCTACTTCAGTCGCTATGATATCATTGAGTTGGCCGGAGTTTTAAACGTGCCGTTGTTAACTTTATCGTGATTAAATGCGTTTGTAGTAGGCCTACAGTATCAGCTCACTGCAATTTATGATTTTTTCTTCATAAGATGTCTTCCAAACGACTATATATCTGTTTTTATATTTCAATCAATAAAAGTAATAAAGCAGCTGGTTAAATAACCATTCTATAAAGCTGAGAAGTACTAGATGGACTTGTTTCTCACGCTGTCGGTTGTAATTTGCTGATAAAATTGCCCGTTGTCACGTCTGTATGCCAGCGCTTCCGGCCGACCTTGGGCCGTGGTCGGCCGGTGGCATGAAACATGGCTCATTTTGCGTCGTTTCTATTTACGTCGCGGTTTTCAGGAACGTAACCCCGACGTAAACCGAGGACTTACTGTATATATATAAAAAAACACCTATTCGAATGCAACGTTGTGTCAAAATTTCAAAGCAAATCGGTGAGGAACCTTTTGGAGGTTTAAGATTTTGAGTGAACGAACATTTATATTTTTATTCATGTGGATAGGTGTTGTCCTGCAGGAGGACGTGAACTGGATGGAGCAGTGGGCGAAGGATGACAGGCCTTTACTGAAGCCGAGAAGTGATTAGGGACTCTGGCAACTTAAGCGTGCGTTGTCCTGAAAATGACGCGCTGACCGTGCCGGTTGTGTGTGTCTCTTCTCAGGGAGAAGTTGGAGGAGATGCAGACGCTGCAGAGTCTCCGCAGACGGCAGAACGGCGTGAGCATCGCGAGCCTCGCCCTGGGCAAGAGACTGGCTCCGGGAGAAGAGTTGGTTGACGTAAGATAACTTTCCAGTTTGCACCGTTTCTACTTTTTGATGTGACAACGTCTAATAAATTGATCAACGCCGGCTGCACTCACGAAAAAGTGTCCCGTTACGCTCATTGTATGCTTGCGCCGCATCTATCTCCCTTCCACTCGATTGGAACAACCATCGATTTTACTTTTTCGAGGCACATTAAACTTGAAACACTCCCATTCGTTTCCTACTTTTCCTATCATTGTCCTATCCTTAACAGAATAACACAGATTGGAAGAAGTTAAATAGCAAACATGTATAAAAGTTATAGTTCAAATGACCTCTGTGTTAAAGTAATAAACATATTTGAATTAATGAGTGCAAATAAAAGTAAATTTATCAATTAAATTGTAGATTTCATTTTACTCCTTCTTTGTATCCATACAAAATAGTGATAATTCAATAAAAATGATTCAATTTTATTCATAAAAGTATGCAATCATTACATCAATGTTTTGTTATGACGTCAGGTTAAACTATCGTCCGTAAACCGACTTTACAGACAACAAATTTTTGTTTTTAAACTAGAATATTTTGCAATAGTGAGTGTATGAGCATGTATCCCGACCATCGTGATGATGTTACATTGATCAAGGTTCCCACAGACTGGTTAGATCTGGAAAAAACAAGTGAAAAAACCTCTGGGAATTTAAAAGGTGCCTTCTTAACATGGAAAAAAAAAACTTGACAAATTGACAATATCTGTTGCCAAACAGTATCAGTAATTTTTCGTACTATGTAGTATCTGAATACTTAAAAATTGTATTTACTTTGATAATAAACATGTGCTCTGTTGATAATTAATTAAACTTATGGGATGGAAACCAATGTGTATTGATTTGAAGAACAGTTTTTCACGTGATCTCGGTCAGTAAAGTATCGTTTAAAAGTTTCATCAAAAAAATATGTTTTTCTTTTTTTCAGGCTGCCAATGTGAGGTACGTAGTGTGGATGGAAATGGTTACAGGGAAAACTGTATATTTTTGCAGGGTAATGGAATGTTACGTGAAATAGGGAAAACGTATATTTTTTTGCAGGAGAACATTTTATAATTATATTAATGTATAGCTGTCCACACCAAGCCAGTCCTTCACCGGGACATAACTACACTAGTTTCCAACCGGAGCAAGAACTCATCTTGGCATTCCCTATTTTTTCTCAAAAGAGCCGAATGAAAACGCTTTTCAGACAACTCATATCGCCATTACTTATAAATTCCACTATTCCAAATATTTTTGATTCAGCCTAGATGGTTAATAAATAGATTTTTTTTTGCAGTAATTTCATTTTTAACACATCACAAGTTGGATAGTACGTTAAAAAATACCGGTTTTTAACTAATAAATCAGTTAATCTGCTCTTGAGCATTTTTTTTTTTTTTTTGTGTTCTAATACTACAATATTCAAGCAAATATCTACAGTAAAAATTACTCTGCCATATTAGCCCCGCCCTCCCCCCCAAAGTGTGGTGCCCAGGTTACAAACCCCATCTGCCCCCTTCTGGTTACTTCCCTGCTGCAGCCCTTGCGTTGTGCAAACGTATCAGTGTCTCGTAGACCGTAAGGTCACAAAATCATTAGACACTCATCTCGTGGAAATTAGATCTGGAGTCTGCAATGCCGTAGTAAAAGAACCTTCTCAGAATATATTTTTTTTTTTTGCCTGGAAAGCAGGGCTGGGTTTTGGACTAGAGTCTTCTGGAATGCAGCTCTAGTGTCTTCTTATCTCAGCTCCTGAAATACTTAAATGTTGAAAGAGGGATACAAAATTGGTTATTTGTTAATAAGTAGAAGCATACTGGTTTATATTTGCATTTACCAGAAGTATTGAAGTATTTTGTTACATAAGTTATTAAAATGCAGTTTTTAATATTTAATAATATTATTTAAAATATTTCTGTGAGAATATAATGGCTTCCCCAACAGTGTCTTCTGAAGACTTATTCTACATTGGGCCAGGGACGGTCTAGAGAAACTGAATTTTCTGCTTATTATATTTGAAAACACATCAACTACACATAAATTCTGTTAGACATGTGCTGTTTTTATCTAATCGTGTTGGTGATTAGAATAATTCTTATATGTATTGCTTGAATATTTAACCATGGTGGATGGAATCATTTTTATATATTGTGATTTTTTTTTTTTTAATTTAGTTTTGTTGTTAAGTTAATGGGAGTAGTAATTGTTGTTGCTGCTATAACTGAAAGTGCTCAATTTCCTTCTTCCAGCAGCTATGGCAGTACCTACTCCTGTAATATCATTAGTTCATTCATCAACCCTTGTCACTGCTGGGGTGCTGCTGTACTTGCATTAGCATTAAAGCCCCTCTTATCATGAATCTCTGTGTGTGTGTTTGCTTGTGTGTATCTATATTGTAGCTATCATATTACGTTCAGCAGATTCAACCCTGTTAGCTAGTCGACGTAGGACGACAACCAGTCTGTGGCAGGCCATGCACCCGTGAGGAGTTTTTTTTTTGACGTGACAACGTCTAATAAATCGATGAACGCCGGCTTCATGCACGAAAAAGTGTCCCGTAACGCACATTGTCCCATTACGCTGTGTCCCGTTACGCTCATTGTACGCTTGCACCACATCTATCTCTCTTCCACTAGATTGGAACAACCATAGATTTGACTTTTTCGAGGCACATTAAACTTGAAACTCTCCCATTCGTTTCCTACTTTTCCTATCATCGTCCTATCCTTAACAGAATAACACAGATTGGAAGATGTTAAATAGCAAGCATGTATAAAAGTTAAAGTTAAAATAATCTCTTCGTTAAAGTAATAAACATATTTGAATTAATGAGTGCAAAAAAAAGTAAATTTATCAATTAAATTGTAGATTTCATTTCACTCCTTCTTTGTATGCATACAACTTGTGATAATTCAATAAAAATGATTCAGTTTTATTCATAAAAGTATGCAATCATTTTATCAATGTTTTGTTATGACGTTGTCACGTTAAACTATCGTCCGTAAACCGACTTTACAGACAACCATTTTTTTTTTTTTCAAAATTGCAGACGGACCCGTTCCGGGTGAAGGCGGGCGGGATGGTGAACATGAAGGCGCTGAAGGACGGGAAGGTGAAGCGGGTGGACGACGCCTACGACACGGGGATCGGCACCCAGTTCTCCGCGGAGACCAACAAGCGAGACGAGGACGAGGAGATGTGAGTCCCCTTCAGGGTGGGAGGAATGTCCGCGCTTAACAATCCATAAATTTGGTTTCGTCTTCACAAGCAATTTTTTCAAAATGGTTTTTTTTTTTTCTGTTTTTAGATTAAATTCACTGACCTGTTTCTTTTTACGTTTGCATACTGTGAGAGCCAGCAGAATGTTATCATCGTCGGAATCACCACTTGAATCCCACGTCAGGCGTCTCTCCAACGTCGGGAACATAGCGTAGCTTTCTGTTGGCCTCCGCTTAAGTCCTGACTAAGTTATAAAAAAAACATTTTCCCTGCACCATTTATTGTCACTCAAGATGCGAAATTCCTCAAGTCGTAAATTTTGATTTTCAAGTGGTTAAATAAAATGACTGTACCATCAAACTAACCTTTTGCATCGAAAACGTTTATACTGTTTTAGCTATTCCTTTTTTTTTTTTTACTCGAACAACACCCAAAGTATTAGAAGAGTAATAAAAACTTGCAAATTTAATTGGAATAAAATATTTACAGAGTAACAGAACAAATTATGTGAGAACCGGTAAATAAGTAAATAACTGAATATTTAAAGATGTTACGAGGCTGTTAAGAATGATGGAATACAAGTAGGAAAGTAGGTCGCCGTGATGTTACAACCCAGGAAAAGTCGGGGAAGTCAGCAAGTAGCTCAGTGAGTGGGCCCAGCGAGGGGGAACGCGGGTTGCAGGATGAAGTACATAGAGGAGCAGCTGTCGAAGCGGAAGGGCAGGCTGCGGGCGCGGGAGGACGACGGGGCGGGCGAGCCCAAGGACCAGGCCAAGTACTGCTCCCCCGAGGAGGCGGCCCTGCTCGCCGTGCCGGACCACCTGCGGGCGTCCTCCACCCAGCGCTCCGAGGAGATGCTGTCCAACCAGATGCTCAGCGGCATCCCGGAGGTCGACCTGGGCATCGAGTGAGTGCCCTTCTTATTTCCTTTATGACAAACTAGCTGCCCGACCCGGCTTCGCACGGCTATACTAATGGAAAAAAATTAAGCCACATCTCCCATTTACAGTAATGGTAAATAAAAAAAAATTCAGTGAAAATTTATGACAATGCTGTATAATGTACCAGAGAGAAAATGAATAGCGCCGATGGTTTCCCGACTCGTGCACGCAACGTACAACTGATGTACCCGTACTTCGCTACGGCAGTCTACAGGCAGATCACTATTGCGCCGCTCATTATACATGCCCCTCCTTGTGGGTACGCCACTGCCGCGCGATGCCCGTTGCCATAGAGACGCAGTAGGCATGAACAATGCAAAATCCTGTTCTCATGCAGACAAAGTACCCACTGTTGCCTGGTTTTAACCACCCATGGGATCTAATTTTCGGAAAATGTTATCCTGCGTAACATAAGGAACATTTCTGTGAAGTTTCAAGTCTGTAAAATATATATACTTGAAAAAAAGGGCAATAAAAAAACAAATTAAACACAGAGAGAGGAAAAAAAACAATAGTTTAGGTTTGCGATTTAAAGTGATAAAAAGTATTTAAATACTAATTGAACTCTTATGAGGGTACTGATTGCTTCGTTGTTAATATCACACGGGTGTTTTTTACTTGTATGGGAAATTTAAGAATGATAAGGAATCTAGTGCGTGGCAACAATGTCAATAGGCAATAGGAAATAAACTTCTGGCGCCTGCGGCATTGTCAACACACACTTCGTACGTGTACTGCATGTGGTATTTAACCCCCTCCAACACATTTGTTTCTAAATTGGACTTTTAGTAAGGATCCCTAATGTTATTGATAATATAATATAGCCTATAGCCTTCCTCGATAAATGTACTATCCAACACTGAAATAATTTTTCAAATCGGACCAGTGGTTCCTGAGATTAGCGTGTTCAAACAAACAAACTCTTCAGCTTTATAATATTACATGGTTGCTACAGGACTAGAAAACCGGGAAAACCGGGAAATGTCAGGGAAATTAAAATGGTCAGGGAATTCCGGGAAAAGTCAGGGAAAATTCTACCAATTCTGGAAATTTTAAAGTTGCTTATAATTCAAACAAAGCTTTGTTTTGATGCGCTCGTACCGCTACCGAACGACTCCGCTAAAAGGCTGCTGCTTAAGGCACACGGCAACTGCAACTTTTTTTTTACTTGGTCTACGATTGTCCGTTGCAATAGGCTGTTACAACCACCCACCATAACTTCTTGCCAATCCAGGCACTCGTTTGTTCACTAGCGAACCCGGCCTTCATTTGTTCGTGTTTTGATCCTTTTTAATTTGCCCTTGAGACTTTGTGTTTTGTTCCGTTCCATGCAGTGAACTACAGAACGGGCATGGCGTCGTTTATCTTTTGAAGGCTATTTTCACGTGGAATAAGATGAGTAAAAAGCTTATTACGTGAATTTAAAGGCGTTGTTTCAGGTGAAGTTAGTTTTTGATGCGATCATAAGAAAATAAAGTGCATTTTGATAAAGCAATACTAATTCTCATTTTGAAAACTACCAAGCTGATACGAAAACAGGTGGGTTTTGTGTGCGGTTATGTTTTTGCATTTTTTCTAACTATTTTTTTTAATTACTTTTTTCCAACCGTTATAATCCGTGAGTTCTGTTGCGTGACACTTACATTGTGTATAAAAAAATATGCATAACTGAACATGTTTTTCCCCAGAAGCGTTAGTTAATATTGTAAGAATGTAAGAGTATTGCATGTTGTAATGCTGCTATTGTAATTCTCTAAGTAGTCCCGTTATATTGCTAGGTGTGAATTTGTAATAGTTTTTGTATTTGTGTAGTAATATTTTTTTAAGAATTCATTAACAATAATTTTTTAACCTAACCTGAAAATATTATGTACTTTTTTTTTAGCTTAGAGATGTCAAAGAAAACTACTTTTAAGGAGAATTGGCTCAAGGAGTCACAGTTTCAGCATATCAAACCCTCTGCTAAAAACATAAATTCTGCGTACTGCACTTTGTGCTACAAAAGTATTCATCTCAGCAATATGGGCCGAAGAGCTCTCACCAGCCATGACGAAGGAAAAAAAAAACATTCGCAATTCTGCCGTCAAAATAACACAATAAAAAAACCTTATTTTACCTCATGTTGAAATTTTTATATTACATTTAATCATATGAACGTTAATATTTAAGGTATGTACTTCATAAGAAAGTCAGGGAATTTTTCTCTTAAATTTCTGGAAAACAGGGAAAAGTCAGGGAATTCTAAGATTCTATTTCTGTAGCAACCATGTATTAGTATAGATAATATATCGTTGAAGGTAAAGGAAAATGAGTTTCTCAATCAAGTGTTTTAAGCTATAGTGAAAGTATAACATTTCTGTATTCACAACTAATGAGCTTCCTATGTGTTTTGTAGAAGTCAAATGGAAGGAGGTTTATCTTAATTGTACATATATTAGCATTCGTTTTGTCTATAAATATTTTTATTAATGGTATTTGTTACGTTATGGACCTGTGTCATTTAGTTTGGTTAGCGTATTATTTTAACACGAAAGTTTGTAATAATTTGTTATATTCTCTAAAACTATAAAATAGTTCTTCTTGGCAGTACTATTACAGTTGTATACATTCTGGAAGAAAAAATGTATCAATTCTAAACAACAATCAATTTTTCACATAAGAAACTATTTGTAGTGGTCAGTCACATAGACAACATTTTTAATATTAAATTATAATAAAAAATATTGATGACAGATAGGTTTAATTTGAGATAGCATCTTTCAGTTATATTATTTTAGAAGTAAGGAATGAATATTGTTAAATGAATCTCCTAATATATAATAAAGAATAGAATTTCCGAAATTCTTACTCCAAAATTTTCCTTTACAAAATTAATTCTTGGTGCGAGTTTCAGCCCGTAATTTTTCGAAAGTGGGAAACGCTACAGATTTTGCTGTCAGCCAGTTGGTTTTTTTTCTCAGGATGCTCTGGTTTTGAGCCCTGTCCACCAGAAGTTCAGTCTTTCTCACCATCGTACCCCTTGTATGTCTGAAATGTCTTCCGTGCTGTCTAGAGATTTAATTCTCCTTCGTTCACTCAGTGATAGTAAGAAACAGCAACGAAAAATTGTTTACGCTCTGTCCGGCGTGACACAGCTGAGAGTCACAGTATGGTTATGCCGTAATCGCTAACGCATCTCACTCATGTGACATTGGGTCGTGGTTTCGATCCCAGCACACCTGGTGTAACTCAAATCTATGAGCACCTAGTTGTAATAAAAGGAAGTCATTGTAAGAAGCCAACGCTTTGGAACAAAAATAAAAAAAAAGGTGGTTGTCTGTAAAGTCGGTTTACAGACAATAATTTTACGTAATGTCATAAGAAAACATTGATGAAAAATTGCATACTTTTAATTTTCAAATATTATTTACAGTTTTTGCAAATAATGTGTTTAAATGTAATCACGAACAATCAGTTAAAAAGCCTGCCTTAACCTGTTTGATATTATAGAAGATTTTCTCGCACGGTGGTTGGCCGGTTTTTGCACGCGCGACTCAGGCGGAACGTGACAATGAGTCATGCTTTTTCGTGCATGCAGCCGGCGTTCATCGATTTACAAGATGTTATCATGTCAAAAAATAGAAAACACTGTGGCCGTGTAAGCCATATTATTGGTCGGCGGTCAGTCCCTTAGTACTAGGGATAAGATTAAATGGTAAATTACGATATAACCGAAATAACATTGAAAAGCATGTCTATACACCATGTAACACCTACATTAAGTTAATATACCTTAAAGCACTGAAATGCAATTACTATCATGAAATAAATCAGTGTTTTAAATCAAAACTTAAATCATAAAAATGTACAATTTATATATTAAATTCAATTCTTGTGATGTATTCAGCATGAAGTTTTTACTAAATAAATATGTTATAAGAAGAATGGAAAAATTTATTTTTCTCTTTTTTTTTGATCTTACAGCTGTTATTAGTAACTCATTTTTACATTACAATGATGGTACGTACATTTTTCAAAAAAGTGCTAGCAGATATATTTTCCTTGTTCCTCAGGGTTCGTACGGTCCTTAGTAGTCCTTAAAAAGTCCTTAATTGTTACTATTCATTTTAAGGGCCCTTATAAGTACTTATTTTGTCTGGTGGTCCTTAAAAGTCCTTATTTTGTTATACTTCATCAAATTCACGTTTTTTTTCTTCATTCTTTTCAAGTATTTAAAATAATATTTTCGAATGAGCAGCGTCAATAATGTCTAGAAATTTGCATCGTGTATTTGACCATGATGTTTTAATTTGTGTACGTGACGTGTGCTGTCGCTGACTCGCTGTGTTGCCAAACGTGAGTACGTTCTTGTAAATGCACCAATATTTATGGTACTCAGGACACTATAATTTAAATCTGGTATCTACCTTGGAGGTTTAATTTGGTGTATGGTACGACAATTATTGCGTCTTTGTTGTACCGTACGAGACCCTACAAGGTCTGGCAACACTCTGCTGTTGCCAACGTTCTGCGTGTGCGCTCTCCGCTCTGTACTTTGATCCACGTGTGTATGTGCATTTTTACGTAGGCCGAGGTGTAATGTTTGTGCGCTAACATGCCGGGGAAGTACATTTTTATTAATTCTTGGCTTGATAAAGAAAGTTATAAATTGTGGCTGTCCCGGGAAACGACAGACAAGCATAAAGCAAGATGTCGGCCGTGCGGAAAAGTTTTCGATATAGGCCGAATGGGCGAATCGGCCTTGAAAGCACACATGTCAGGTGAGAGTAACATTTTCGTGTATTTATTAATATTTTTAAAATTAATATTATACTTCATTATACGTAAGCTTGGTTCACTTATCGACATTGAACAAACACGTGGTTTTCAATGTTTTAAGAGTATTACTTACGCAAATTATAAAGGCATACAAGACATGATTGCTTGTATCATTAATTTTTGTTAAAAGTAAGAAAACTATACAGTATTTTGGTAAATATGTAGTGTACGGATTAGCGTCAAAAAAATTATAAAAATCTGAAATAACTTTCATTATATGCTCTTTTACGTCCTCTTTTCATTACAGCCTGCGGAGATAAGAAATTCCAAATACTTTAGGAGATAGTATTTTTAATATGAATTACTACTTAAAAAGATTTTTCAATATTATTTCTCAGCCGATGTACTTGGCTGAAAGGATAACCTCCGAATTCACTTTACTATTTCAAAACGTTTTGAATATGATTGTCATACAATACTATATTTTTTGTAGGAGCAAAACACTGTTCATTGATGGAGGAGAAGAGTCGGTCACTAGGATTAGGTGATTTTCTCAGTCGGAAAGCAACAGTGCTTGAGAACAAAACTGATACAACTGCTTCCACCTCAACTGCTACAACTCCAACTGTTCAAGCATGTGATTTGCCAACCGTACATCAAAGTACTTCTTTGGATTCCTTTGCTTCTAGAAAAGAAGTACTTGATGCAGAAATTTTGTGGACTTTGAAATGTGTTCAGAGTCACTTCTCCTACAAGTCATCTGAGGAGTCTTCAAAACTTTTTTCCTTAATGTTCCCAGAAAGTTCAATAGCACAACAGTTTTCTTGTGGTGAAAAAAAAAGTTGCATATTTGTGTCATTTTGGTTTGGCACCCCATTTTCAAACACTTCTATTCAAGTATTGTCAAGAATTCAGTCACTACGTGTTATTGTTTGATGAGACATTAAATAGAAGTACTCAGCAGAAACAAATGGACATTCACATTAGGTTCTGGCACACGGACAACACAGTCCGAACACGGTATGTTACATCAGCATTCATTGGACATGCCACAGCGGAAGATTTGCTGAAGAATTTTTACTGTTATACACAGAAGTTGGATTTATCCAAACTGATTCAATTGTCTATGGATGGACCATCTGTAAACTGGAAGTTCTACAAACGTTTGCAGGAAGACCTCAGAAAAGAATATAATTTTGAATGCATGGACATTGGGAGTTGTGGTCTTCACATTTTGAATAATGCATTCAAGAAAGGTGAAACAGCCACAGAGTGGCATATATCTTCTGTTCTTGTCTCCCTTTATTCATTACTGAAAGTTGCCCCAGCAAGAAGAGAAGACTTTTTAAAGGAATCCAAAACACAGAAGATGCCTGTGAAGTTTTGTTTTTGCCGCTGGCTAGAAAATGTTCCTGTAGCTGAAAGGGCATTGCTAATTTGGGAGAATGTTTCACAGTATGTCAAAAAAAGTGGGAAAGGGGACTTTGCCAAAAGTGTCATGCAAGTCATTTGGGATTGTAGCTGAGGCAACAAAAGACAAACTAATCACAGTGAAGTTAATTTTTTTTATCTCATTGGCAAAAATTGTAAAACCATTTTTAGAACAGTACCAAAGTGACAAACCATTGCTGCCTTTCTTTGCTAATGATATTTTACAGCTAGTTAAGAAGTGTACACAGCTGTACAATGTTCTGAAACCTGCACATATTGATGAGTGTGTGTCTACAGTTGATAATTTGTGTAAGTTTGATTTTTCATGCAAGAAATTCCATGCTTCGCCAAGTGATATGAGTTTAGGATTTGTTGCCGGCAAATTGTTGAAAGAGAAACTCTTCAAGGAACATGTAAAAGAAAATCAAGTAGTTGTTTTGAAGCATGAATGTCAAAATTTTATTTTGACTATGCTGAAGGGCTTGATGGCCAAGTGTCCAGTGAATTTCTCTCTTGTGCGAAATGCTTCATGTATAGACCCTTCTCTAATGGCTAAAGATTCTGTTGGCTGCAATAGCAAAATGAAAAGCGTTCTGATGTACTTTGTCCAAAAGAAGAAGATTTTGCCTGAAGATTGTGACGAGATTTTGATTCAGTTTGGAGACTTTATGGAGAATGTTGTCAAACATTCACACTGCGAGTTTTTGAATTTTGACCGGAAAGAAGGCCTAGACACATTTCTTAGTGGCTTCTTTATAGGCGCAGCATATGAAAAGGTTTGGAATGTAATTAAAATGCTGTTGATTTTGTCACATGGACAAGCTTCAGTAGAAAGAGGTTTTTCTGTGAATAAAGCTTCTGAAGTAGAGAACTTGAAAGAAACTTCATTGGTGTCCCGTCGCACAGTTTATGACTACATAATGTATTGTGGTACCATCTATGATGTGCCAATAACAAAAGAGCTTAGGATGTCAGCTTCGTCTGCTCGATCCAGATACATACAGTACTTAGAGGATCAACATGCTCAGAAAAATACAGAGAGTGAACAGGAAAAGAGGAAGGTAATGTTTGATCAGCTTGAAAAATTTAAAAGGAAGAAGATATGCTTGGAAAAGGACATAGAAGAATCTGAGAAGTCTATTGATACTCTTGCACAGAAAGCGGAATCTTCCAGAGACATAGGACTTTTCATTAAGTGCAATACTATTAGAAAAAAATTTCTGAAAAGAAAAGGGAGCTCTCTGATATTGGAACCGAAATAAGTGAACTGTCAAGAGTGGTGAAATAGTGTCAAGTGTTTTAGTCCATAATGTTTTATAATTTTTTTTGCACAAGGAATCTTTTTTTAACAGTGTTCTACTACTTATGTAAATAATTATTAGGGTACTTTTTTACTTATGATCTCTTTCTACTGATTGGGAACTAAGGAGTTAAATCATCTTCTGTGTAGTAAGTACACAAGATTATATATTTTTTTCAAGTTGTGTGTTTTCGTTGCCCATTTTTTCTGCTGTAAATTTTTTAAATCCCGTAAATAGTTCTTAAATATGCTTTTAAAAAGTCCTTAGAAGTCCTTATTTGTCATGCTAGCAATGGAGTACGAACCCTGTTCCTAGGTATTATCTATCAGTCAAAATGACACTGTTTTGGTAAAGTAAGTATCATAAACCTTTTGTGTGTCATATGTGTTCAATAATGTGCTATCTGCATGAATAAACATAATTGATAAAAATAAAAACAACATCAGCAAAAACTCTTGTTTGAAAACAAAATTGGCATAAAAATAAAACCATAAATTCTTTTCTCTATGTATTACTCCAAATTTAAATCAAAATCATTTCTTTTTTAAATAGGAAAAAAACATTTCTTGCCACCAACATTTTTCACATTTTTCTCACACTGTGTTCTTTCTCAAAACCTTGCATTCTTGTCTGGTTGGAAGAAAGTGAGTTCTAATAACGTGCTGTAAGATTGTAGGTATGTCTAAAACCTCGCAAAATTTGTGTCATCAAAAAGATAGTATGCAGTAGATACAGGTTTTTGGATCGCACCAGTGTTGAGTTAAAGGAAAACCATGCGGTGGTTCTAGCCGAATTTGCTTGGTTGTAGAGGTTTCAGTTTGCATATCAATAGTGGACTAAGTTTGAAAAACAGCACAGGTAGTTACTAGGCTCGTGCGAAGTTTCGACCAAGCATATCTGTCAAAGCTCTTTTTTAATATTCCATTTGACTTTGCCAAGAATATTTGCTATTCGTTTTATTTGAAGCTTTGCATCACAACCAAAGCTGTTGTTGGAAGATCCAGCTGACGTACTTGGCTATGCTATTTTTTTTTTTCCAGTGCAAAAATACGTAATATTGAAGCGACGGAGGAGGCAAAGCTGAAACTGCTGTGGGAACGGCACAGCAAGAAGGACGGCCCGTCCCATTTTGTGCCCACAAACATGGCCGTCAACTTTGTGCAGCACAACAGATGTATGTATTACAGCAACCTGTATTTGCTTTTCTGTAATGCTATTGTTAAGACAACTTGTTAAATGGTACGCTTTTTTGCACTGACAGTTATACTTCCAGCACATCCTTGAATACGATGAATGCTTATAAAATAGTGATTTTTTTTTATGGTAACTGTGTGTAAGCTCTCTTAAGAAAGGAAGCTTGTAAAAACATGTGTGAGTATGTTTGTTTTTGTGTTTTTTTTAGTCCACTAAATACATATAACTGTCATATTTTATTACTATTTAATAGGGATGGGACGAATCCACATTTTGGTCGAATCCGAATCCTTGTTCGAATCCTCAGTGTTTGTCATCGAATCTCGAATCCCAGTCCCACACTAAACTTCACATGTTATTAAAAAAATCACACATTTATTTTAAAAAAAATGCATAGGCCTATGTATTAAAAAAAAAGCACATGTGTATTTATAAAAATTATAAAATAAGTGCATAGTGTATACGCCTGATATAAAATAGAGACAAATAACCTCAAAAACCACACATGTAAGTTTTCATCTGTCTAATTCTCTGTTAAATTAATCCTTCCTGTTTTCAATAAAATATGTTTGTATAACAGACACTATTTAAAAAAAGTTACGTTTTTTTCTGCAATGTTATATCATTGAGGGTTGGAAATGATCGAGCAGTTATGCTAATTGACAAAATACAGCGTAGTTTATCTGTTTGTGCTATTTCCGTTACCTTTACAATATAGTTTAGGTATACAATTTTCTAGAGCTGGATGAACCTCAGTTCTCTGGTTTCGAACCGAACCATAGCAAAAAAATTTTGAACCGTGCCGAACCGAACCTCATACAGAAATAATTGTTTTGAATTAAAATGAACCGACCACCAGCATTTTGGTCTTTAACTGAATGGTGAGAAAGAAAGGTTCTCCAGCCATATGTAAAATTAAAACATTATATAGCTTAGCTTTATTAAAACATTGCAAAACATTTTATAAGTAAAGTTTATACAATAAATAATGAAGGAAAGAAAACAGTTTAGAGAAAATCATATACTTTTAATTCATGAAGAAGTTCCATCTAAATTTCCAAAAGACTATCTTCCTTTTTCAGTGTACACCAACCTTCATTTAAAAAAATATAATATTATAAAGATGACGAACATTCAGCATAAGGCCACATAACATATTTTTGTGGTAGACATGACCTAACTTTTTCAATAAGTAAAACTTTTTAATAGGACATAAAAAAAAGTTGAATGTGAATTAAGTTACCTATCTACCTACATTACAAAACCCGCTGGCTGCAGTTGCTGTTTTCTTGGAAGAATGCTGCTCGTCAGAAGAAACTTAGACATTTTTTGGGGTGGTTCTGGGTCATCTGGGTCGTCATTATCTTTTCTCCATTTGGAAAACTTAAACGACGTAAGCCTGCTCATCGCAAATCACCTCAAGAACAATTATATTGTAAACGTAACGTAAGAAGTGTGGTTATAGAAATTTGCGTCGGAAAAAAGAAAACACGAGAAATAATGATGGCTGCCGCGACTACGCTAGTCAACTTAGTACCGTACTGTAAAATTTACTGGACCAATACTTTTAATAAACAAGATTAAATTAATATTTTCAGTACCTGACTGTTATAACCAAAAAGGCCAAAGAAAATAAATACATCCCAGTAATTTAAAATACGTAACTAATTTACGTAATCATTTTCTACCGCATTTGTCTTGTGTTAACTTGATCACGTTAGTTTTGCCGAAATACGAGTGTTCTCGTACATGCGCGTTAGTTTAACGTATGGGGTACGTAATCTTTGGTGATTTTACATTACTTCTCGTACACGCACTATAGTTAAAGGTATAATATACAATACCTTTGGCATTTGTACGATAGTTTATATTACGTAGTACGAGAAATGCATACAAAATTCTCTAAAGTAAACAAAAAACAAAGCGCGCCTCTATGAAAAAATGCTATGAGAGTTATGCGACGATTAATCATTTTTTTATTATTATTTTGTCTGCGCTTGAAACTGTTGAGGCGACGATTATGCGATAAAAGTCGGAATATTACAAGTAATGGAATTTTGTTGTGTTGTTTTGTGAATGGTCTCAAATGGGGGTTAGAAAATTATAAAAACATATATTTTTTTTTTTTAACGAACGTTCGGTTTTTCGAAAATATTTTAAGAGGTTTCGAACCGAACCGAACGTAAGGGTTCGGTTCGGTTCGAAATTTTCGAACTTCGGCCAGCACTACAATTTTCAATTACTACCTAAAACTCTTAAAAAACCCACTTCGAATCCCACCTCGAATCCTACCTCGGATCCTACGAATCCTCGAATCCATAGGATTCGGTATATTCGACGAATCCAAGATTCGAAAATCCCATCCCTACTATTTAATATAGGTACCTAAATATTGTAAACATGTTAATTTTAATTGAATGTAAAGTAGCAACTGCTGACCATTGAAAACTGTTTATATTGTAGGTATGGAAGGCAAATAGCAAATCTGAATCTCAAATTTGATTCTTTAAAATACTGCCTAGAATACAAAACTAGATCTTTTTAAAAGTCAGAAGTCATAACATATGAGCAAAAATTTCAGAAATTAAAAAGAAAAAAATCATGTTCAGGATGTAAACAATGTATTTTTTTGTCAAAAATGTTCCCTGAAGAACCAAACGAACATTCTAAGAGCACTGTAGACAAGAGCAAACACAAAATTGCTCCATTTTTAGTTTTTTTTAGTAAAATAATACCAGCCTCGTCAACAAGAGGTGTTGTTTGAAGTTAAAAGTTTTGATGTATTTATTGATTTTGAATCATGTTTGTGAATGTAAAAGCACGTGAGTGTGTGATTGCAGTCAACATAGAGGACCCCGAACCGCCTCGCAAGAGAGAGAGGTTGCTGGAAGAGAAGAAGAAGATGGTGGTGGTCGGTTGTGCCCCGGAAGACAAAGTTAAGCGCAACCGGGACGGTGGTGAGAAAGCCACGGACGACTATCACTACGAACGATTCAAGAAGCAGTTCAGAAGATATTGACTGTTGATGTACGTATTCACTGCGTGTAAACTACTGCGTGGAAGCAATTTTGTCGATGAATGTTGTATGTATGGTTTTGTAAATATGTATGTGTTGTAATTATTTTACTGTAACTTCTTATATTTTTTCGAGAGATTTATAAAGCGATATATGTTTTTACTTTTCTTTTACCATCTTGCTTGTGTAGTAATGTCACTGAGACAAGGTGAAAAAAAAACCAAGGGTTTTTTAAACCAAACCTGTTTTTTTTTGTTACATTAGTTATTTTGGTCTCAGCATGTTCAAATGAAAGTCGTACAACATCCCGTTTTTTATGTTTGTTTTTCCATCATTTATTTAAGTAGAATCTCTGCATACAGAAATATGTACATTAAATAGTTATTATACTTTCTACTAATGACAATGTTACAAAATAAATATTGAATCAAATATTTTTTAATCACATGTTCATTTACTTAATAGGCAGCATCATAAACATTAAAGGTAATAAAAGAACACATATGTAAATTCATTTTGTATGGTGACAAATAATAATAATATACATTCTATAAGCACATTTGAACTTCATATGATGCTTTAATTATCATATTAAACATAAAATAGCTAACTGTAACATATTGTTGCCGTTGTCCCTACAATGCATGGCGATTCAAAAGTGAATCAGACTCTTTTTCATGCTTCTCTACTAAATCTATTTTCCTGTGTGGCCTTGCGATCGCAGTGATGCATTTATGAACCATAATGCTACCATTATCTGAGCTGTCGGATGCAGTGAGTGTGGATCCGTCTTGGTTGCTGAGTTTTCAAGTGCATTTATTTTATTTTATGTACTCAAGGTAAGATCATAAAAAAATACTTACTTGTAAGACATAATGTGCTAGTATGAGTAGAGGTTAGCTGATATTTATCAAAGTAGTGCAACATTATACATAAACAATAATGAACAATAACTGAAAGAATGATAAGTTTCACAATCATCCAAGAATGCTGCATTAAATATTTAAATGATGTGAAATGTCTTACCATCTATTTTTGGATTAAATTAAATACTTTCCTTAAACTAAAATTACTGTTATTTAAATTTATTTTAGAATTGTAAAAAATGACTCATTTTTCCAAAATAGTAATTAATTATAATATACTTTAAATAATTTACTATGATAAACATATAGAAATTTTATTGTTTCGTACATGTTGATCTTGTTTGTTTTACATGTCAGTATACTATGTCGATGAAAATGGAATTAGAAAAAAAGTGCATTCTGAAGATATACAGGTCTTATTATCGAGTATACCTAGTGGAAGTGAGGATGAATTAGATTCTGATTGTGAAGATGAAGATGCAGGAGAGATTGCCATGGACAACAGCAACAGTCAAAATGAACTCTCATCTTCTTTGATAGCTGCAGTTACGGAAGTTTTTCCTCCATCAGATGCCAATCTTGAAGAAATTCTTGGTGACAATGACATTGTTGAAATGATGCTAGACACCTGCTTTGAAAATACTGGGATTGCTGATCAATCAAGAGATGATTTACAAAATTCAGACAGAAAATACACATGTTTCGTATGGACAACAATGTACCTTTTTGAACAATGGTATCAATGGTAAATACACAATACCTTCTGAACCACATTCTTCAACAAGCCAGCCACAAAACAAGAAAGGGAAGAAGAAGAGAAATGAAAACCTAACCTGGAAAAAAAAATGTTTGAACATTCCAGACGAACAAAAAAAATTTGATGGTAATACTGAATGTTCTGCAGTCTTACAAACCTTGGGAACTCCTTTTCAAATTTCCCAGTAATTTTTTAGCAAGGAACTGGTGGAGAAAATACTCTATGAAACATGTCACTACAGTACTTCTAGAAATCCTAACAAACCATTTGATTTGACAGAAGATTATTTCTACAGGTTTATTGGAATTTGTGTGTTCTCATCAGTGTGTAGTTATTCAAATGTCAGACTTTACTGGGACCAGTCAGTTGGTGCAGCGATAGTGAAGCAAGCCTTGTCAGTGAACTTATTTGAAAAAATAAGAGTTAATTTGCATTTTAATGACAATGCTAAATAAGTCTTTTATAAAAATGATGACGGTTATGACAAGCTGTAAATATTACTACCAGTTCTCAATGAATTGGGAAAGAAGTTTCTCACTGCCCCCATGGAAGAGTGCTTATCAATTGAGCAGATGTGTGCTACGAAGTCAAGGCATCACTTGAAGCAGTATATGTTTCAAAAACCACACAAATGGGGATACAAGCTATTTGTGCTCTCTTGTGAGGCTGGTTTTGCGTACAAAATAGAAATCTTCACTGGGACTGAAAATGATCCAAAGAACATATCGGTAAACGAAAAAGATTTGGGTGCAAGCGCAAATGAAATGGTGAGATTATGCCGAGAAGTTCCAAGTGGCATAAACCATAAGGTTTATTTTGATAATTATTACACAAGCCTGCCTCTCCTTGCATACTTGGCTAGTCGAGGTATACTGAGTTTAGGTACCGTGAGAAGAAATAGAATACCACAGTGCAAACTTCCTAACGAGGAGGTGTTGAAGAAAGAAGAACGAGGGTTTTCTGTAGAGTATTGTACGACGCATGAGAACAGTGAAATCAGTAATGTTCTATGGAAAGATAATAAATGTGTTACATTGCTTTCAACTTTTGTTGGCACCTATCCAGAAGGAACAATTAAAAGATACGACTGAAAGGAAAAGGTGAAGAAAACTGTCAACTGTCCGGCTACAATACATGAATACAACCGCCATATGGGTGGAGTTGACTTGCTGGATAGCTTATTGGGACGTCACCACGTAACCATGCGCACCGAAAAATGGTACATGAGACTTTTTTTATCACCTGGTTGACATTACCATAGTGAACTCACTGCTGTTGCATCGCAGACTTGGTAAAGACTGCATGACATTATCACAGTTCAGGATTGAACTTGCAACCACACTTTGTGCAGCTGGAATGTCTTCCACTGTAAAACGAGGCTGAAGTGCAGAAACTGTGTGCAGCTAAGAAGTCTAGGGGTCCAACAGCACCGTTACCACCTCCAGATGTCAGACAGGACAAACTGAACCATTTTCCAGTTTGGAACAAAACGAGGATACGCTGCAAGTTCCACAACATGTTCAAAACAAACATTTTTAGTATGCATCAAGTGTGGCACTGGCTTGTGTTTCAACAAAGACAGTAACGGTTTCATGCAGTTTCACTCATCATAAACATTCTCACAATTAAGGATACACGATTTCATAGTTTCCTTCCATATGAACTGATGATATGTAACTGTTTTGTGGCCAGAATAATAATGTATTTAATGTAAAATAGTGCTATATATATATATGTATCAAAATATTTATCTGCATCTATATGTTTATATATTTCATTAAAATATTTTGTAATTTTTTGTGCAAGTTATTGACCACATGTAAGAAAATTATGATGCCGCAAGAAATTTAAAAATTACAGTGAAAATGATTCATTTATGAATCATTTAGTAAATGACTTAATAAAATTTTTGATTTTCCAGTTTAAATTTTTTTATTAATTTATTTCATTTTCAGAAGCACGTGTTATTACTCAGAAATTATTTCACTGAGATATGAAAAATCATGCATTGTAGGGTTAACAAACTGTGGAACCTACTACAGATGCATTGTTTAGAGAAGTGACCTTCAACTTTGCACTTATATCCCAAGTCTTTGGAAATGTTTCCAGCGGGGTGAATAGAAACAGTACGTTCAGGGAAACGTAAAAACCCAACTCAACAAAAATCACTTTTAATAATAATGTTAAATTTTTTACAAGATATAAAAAATTTTAAATTAAAGATTTTATCCACAAAGATTCTTTGCGCAGACTGTATTGTTTCTATTCACCCCGTAGACTTTAGTTAAATACATGTGGGAAAACTTTAAGCACTTTGTAAAGAATACAGGTACTGTATTTAATGAAATCCATCGTTTAAAAATTCAGCACAGAACTACAATATACCTGTGTGAATTTAACGTGTACAAACAACTATAAATTGTAAATGTCGGCAGGTGCTTGTCAAAATTTACATTTACTCCAAGCTAAACAAGAAATAATATATATCATGGACATTATGAGATTAAAAGCATCCACAGAAGTTTTTGAGTGGTGTAAGAGACAGCATGTAGGATGTTTCAACAGAACTTCACGTGTCTGAGAATGGGATACTTGGCAAGCCTGTGTGGAGCTCTACCGAGCTGTTTTAAACCTTCTGTTTGATTTTGCCAGAAAATTGCTATTTGTTTAGTTTTGGAGCTCTGAATGTGAAGCAGACAGACAATTGCATGATTTTTAAAGTTCAAAAAACAAAAAGCTGTACCAGACTTGCGAATCCCCAGTTCAGTTACGTGCAATTTTAGTGAAAGTGCATAAATAATGTTATGGTTCCAGGATCTTTATACTGATTTCCAACAGTGGGTAAAATTATTGTTTATATATAAGAAATGTTGAATGTATTAATTTTAATTTTTAAGATTTTGAAGATATGGTCCAGTTTACTCTTTGTGTTAGATTTAGTAATGTTATGAATATCTCATTCTTTAAATCAGTACCTAATCATTAAAAAATTTATATATATATATATATATATATATATATATATATATACACACACATATATATATACATATATATACACACACACATATATATATATATATATATATATACAGTAGAATCCTGTTATAACGAATCTGAAGGGAGTAGTTTATATGTTCACTATAGAGGGGAAACTTTATATCTGGGAAAACTTTTATATTGGCAATACATACTCAAAAGCAAAATCTTAACTACACATAGGCCTAAGCCATGAAAAGAACGAATGAAAATACTCAAAGCAACAGTTTTATGAGCAAATGCAGATAATATTTTTAATGAACTACACTTTCTATTACCTAATGGTTCTTGGAAATCGGCGTATTATCCTTTTTTCGGGCATTTAATACTCTGTGACGTTATCGCAGCTTGAGAAAGAAGATTGTTCAGCTTGTTTAATGTTGTACTTAATGTGGATGTTGCAATTCCCAGTTCCTTTGCTATTAACACGTGCGGGACAGTGGGGTTGGAGTCTCCCTTTTCAATAATGTCCAGTTTATCTCGCACAGATAATGCCTTACGTTTTTTAACACGTTTTTCACCCCTTTTTATGTACGTATTTCTTATTGAAGCACATTTGCAGCTTAATAACACGTAATTATTTTTACCGTCAAAAGTAAATAAACGAAAAATAACGAGTCTGGTGCATCAAAGATTACAACGTATCATTTAGTATCGCAGTTGCTAAAGCTGGAACGAAATTTTCTCACTTTCTATGGAAAAATTTTGTCCACAGAGTTCTATCTAGTGGTAGTCTTACGAACCTTACCCGATCAAAATGTCCGAAACGTGAACGATAAAAATGAGACGTAAAAATATTGAATTTGCTGCTATAATGTACATACGTATTTGTGTGGCGGTAATTTATTTATAATTTTGATAACATAATAAATGTACACGTGTTCGCCCATTCTTTAACTATGCAGGGAAAACTATTTTTTATTTTCACCAAACTGATCACCATTTTTGGCTACACGTACCCTACCGAGGCCACTCCAATACGACTTGTTTATAATATGAACAGTGGACAATCGAGTAGCGTATTGCTGAGAAAAACTTCAATGTGATCCAGAAGAGACGTTTTGTGAAAAAACTTTTAATTATATGAAAATATTTGAGATAAATGTGCATTATGTCGGCAAAATTTGTTCGTGGTACACGGGAAAACGTATCAACATTGACAAAAGTTGTGCGCTATATCCAATAAATTAATACATAACCTCAAATCATTTTGCCGGGACTGAGACGGAAATTCACAATAAACGGGAATTCATTATAGGCGGGTTCACTATAAACGGGTTCTACTGTATATACACATATATATATATACATATATCACTCATTTCAGAAATTTTTTAACTAAGTTTAATTCATTCTAGCTGTGAAAAATATTTACAGTTCAATTTGACTTGGTGAATATTTTTGGTTTTCAATTTTAAATTCTCTTCGTATCCAAAACCATTGCTCACACAGGTGTGAAACTTGGAGCTGTGTCTTTGCTGTGCAACCAGTGATAATATTTTGTCGCTGTCAGCAATAGATTTGTCGCAGTTTCGCAAATGCTTTTTGCAATTGGTGCCAAAATAGTTAAGTGAATAAATTCGGAAATGCCTCCCGTCCACAAACCAAGCCCACTCAGAAGTTGGGTGCTGAGGGACATGCATGCATCATGGACTCCCACCACGTATTTAGGAAGCTTTTAAAAATAATTCGCATAAAAACACTGCTCATAAGAGTGGCTGTAATGAAAAATTTACATCTATGGGAGTGCCCATATTATTTAAACTAATGCGGCTGGCATGTGTGTGTGCATTTAATTTGGGTTGATCTGTGTCACCTTTCAGTCTGGCTAAAATATTTAATTTTCCGACGATTTTTGATGAATCAGAAGCCAAGCTGTATCTAACTTTATACCTAATGCAGTTCTTTGCTTGCAGACGAGAGTTTGCAAACCCTTAAGCGCATTGTACAATCATGGTATTTTGGACTATTCTATTACAAATGTGCTTTTAATAATTGAATGGCTACATCATTGGGTTGGAAGTAGGAGGAATTTTATGACCTACCCCATACGCTTGCCCTTACTCACTTTTCAGTCACTACCGAAGAATAATTTCTTTACAAATAAATACTTTTGTGTAGTCACAATAAATCACATACAACTAAAAACACATAACTAAAGAAATAATAACTGATGTACAATATTCAAATGAATATGTAAAATATGTAATTAATATCAGTTAAAGAAAAAAATAATAGAATTTTTTTACTAATTGTTACTTAATGGATGTGTGTCAATGAAAGGCTTAGAAGTGAGGTAAGTTAAACAAAGTAATTGCGTGCTGAGCAGAAGTACCTGCCCAAATGTACTCTAGTTGTTGGATCCGAAGGAACAACTCACCACAGTGGAGCGGTGCTACATGAGCCAGGCGCTCTGCAGGGTCTTCTGCATGTTGGCCAGTTCCTCCTTCTGCGTCTCCAGCATGATCTTCTTCTGCAGCCCCGTCAGCTCCGTCTTCAGCTCGGCCTGCATCTTGTCGCACTCCTTCCTGTGCTGGCTCTCCACCTCCTCCGCCCTCTGCGGCGGACAACCCCCCACTTACTGTCGGCTTGTCGTCGTACGTGTATACCTCGGGCGCCACCACGTGGATGGGCACATTGACCCGGATACCTGAGCTAGGCTCTACTTCCCCCTGCGCGGATGTGCTAGCACTCACCGGCCTGCTCGACTACTTGTGGGGTCTCGAGGCGCCCCGCACACCTGCCCCACTTGGCAGCAAGCCTACACGCTCATAACTCTGGGCCGAGAATAATTTTCACTGTCAAAAAATGTTAGTCATGGTTACTGAAGTAATATCTCAATCTGCCATACCTATCCTTTATCCATTCGCATTTTATAAAATTTGTCTCCTGTTTGAAAAAAAAAATTTAAAAAAAATTTCCAGGCATATCTACACTTACAAAATACTATTCACCCTCAGAAAGCATTGGTTATTATAAAATGGTGAATTAAAAAAAAGGAAGAAAAAAAAAGAGATGGTTTAAGTATAAATTGTTTCTGCTCATCTGTGGTGCACATTAATTAAACTAGGATCAGGATAAATGTGAACATACATACACACAGAAAATTATGATAATTTCCTGAATACTCTCTGTACTGGAGAGCTCGTGGTTGGAATTGAGCGCAACGAGTCGGGTGAATATCGAGTTTTACTGGCGCCGACACATACACCGACAATGCGTACAAAATACAGCAAGTGGTCCAGCTTTCAGGCTGGCCAGGACACCGCGTGGACCGGCCCCGAAAGTGCAAGTTCGCTGAATGATACAAAACGCTCCGGGGAGCTTTAATTTGTTAAGTTACACAGTCTGCCGCCAGAGTAGGCCTCGAAGGTTAGTAAAAAGAGGTTTAAAATAATTACGACATTGGATGATAATGGATCAGTTGAGAGCAATAGTTGAAGTCGACGAGGTGCTGAGATGCGCTCTACCCCGCACAGCGAACGGAAGTGACTGCCGCGGGCCATGGGTGTCACAGCCACAGGAAACAGGAAGTGCTGAATTTACCATTAGTAGATTGATATAAGAGAACAATTAAATATAACATATTTAAACCCTTTAAAAATTACACATTAATTTAGACTTAAGTAGGTATTACGTATTACAGTTATTTAATTAAGTTCGTTATTGAAAAGATGGAGTTTCCACTGCTCAAGTTAGGGTCCGCACGGGGCGACCGAACACACGCACTTGTTGGCGGGAGGTTTGAAACAGAGGGCGTCGGTGGGAGGAGAGGGGGGTCGGCAGCGGCGTGAGGCACATTGGGCTTAGGGAGGGTGTAGCTTCTTTACAGCCAGTCGGGTCGTTCAGTGACGTCAGCAAAGTGGTGACGGAAGTCTCAGGTAAAGGAACGTGTAGTTAACGAGGAATGTAATGATCAGGAAGAGAGCGGGGTAACTGTGTTGCTGTTTGGCGCCATGTTTGCTCCACTCGCACTTCGGTGGCGACACCGAGCAAGGTGGGTGTTCCAAGGCCTTGAGACAACAGCATTGCTTACAGAACCGTTAGCGAGCTGACATAGAACTACGCTGATAGTAGACATGTCAGCTTGCACCAGCAGCTGTTCAGTTCATCTAAACTAAACATTCTTATCCCTCTATCTGTTAAGTTTCACTTCTCGTATTCATGGTAGCCATGTGTAATTTTTTGTTCAATTTTTTTTCCCAATACAATACATACTTTGAAAGTTATTGTCGAATTTGCAACTGAGAGTTTAAATAAATTGCAAACTATTTTTGATAAAATATTGTAACAGTCAAATCTAGAACATGCTAATCTAAAACTTTGTTATTAATTTCAAGAAAAATCTAAATTATATAATTATATAAAATTTGTTTTTATCAAATTATAGAATTCAGGGTTTTTGAGGGTTTTGGGAAAACCCAATTTTTATTAACCTACGAATAATGTGCTATAAATGAAGAGTGTCATGACAAACATAACATATGAACAGTTAATTCAAAACTGCATACGTATCACATGATTTTATGCTTTCAGTTCCTAAAAACTGTTAAACAAGGACTTAAGTTGATAAAACTTTGTATTAACAATATAATACCATTAAATTTCAATGAACATAAAATCACGTGCAAAACTGCAAAATCGTTGTGCCCTAAGGTCTACTGATGATTAGCAAGTTTTGGGGTTCATCACAGAAGCAAAGTAACTCGGGGAACAGACGGAAGAGTCGGGGACGCACCTTGGGGATCCCGGAGCAGAGCTGTCTCAGTTTCATGACCTGCTCCATGTGGCTGAGCCGAGTCTGCTGCAGCATCTTCACCTGCTGCTGAGCCATCTTGATTATCTTCTCCTCCTGGAAGAACACAGAGGGCAACCCGGACCTCACTGTCTGTGTTGCACGAAGAGATGTGGACTGAAATAATTAGCGGATGCAACATTTGTAAGCGACTATGGTTCGATTGGAACGAGTCGCGATAGTAACCAACGTCCACTCACCACCATGTTGATTATCAGACTGTCCTCTTCCTGTGCGCAGGTGCACCAACCTACTTCCCGGCCACTCCAGAGTGACCAACCACAATGCCCCTGCAGGGCGGGAAGTTTAAAAATGTTCAAAGTCTATAAACTACACTAAACGTGCTCAAACTATATACACAAGTCGGAACAGTCTGGTTAGCCGTGGTGACTATGCTGGGTAGCCCTTGGCCTGGTCATGGCTGAGGCTCTTAACACCTTCCTGATCAAAGTATGGATTAATCCCTTCACATCTCTGTCTCAATATTACTTGCTCTGGAATGTATAAAAAATTGATCTGCAAGCAGACTCCCAACCTACCCTTATAGGACGCACATTTGGCAGGACTGGTGGAGGGTGCCGACCAAAAGGTTGGGACACACATGTCTGCCCTGCAGTCAGAAGTGACCATTAGTGACCCCGTGCACAACGCATCACGCACTCGAAACCACGACGTCGGTTCGGTGACTGCGTAATGAAACTGGCCGATAGACAGCACACACCGTGAATAGGTGGGTCTAGCAAGCATGAAATTTTGTATAGCAGTTCCTTATGTAACTTAGGTGAGCACTAAAGAAAGTATTTTTGGAAATTCATTCCCTAAGAGGATTAAATAGGGTATGAAAAGTTTGTTATGTTTGTAAGTTCGTTGTATGTATCAGCATTTTTTGGTAATTCATCAAAAATGAGGATACAATCTATATTAAAGCAATTATTATGCACAAGCAATGGTTATTTTTTTCATTTTCTTATCACTGGTATTCGAGGGCTTTTCCTGTGAATTTATCACAATAGCTCTCTTGCATTTTGTGGTTCGTCTCAAATTTCCTCAAGAGATATTCGCTAGATACTATCTAATAGGTCGAGACAAGATTTTATGACTTTATTTTTAGTCCAATTTAGTTTTCAAAACAGAGGTTTTCTGTGTCATTGTTTTTATTTTTATAAAACCAGTTTTTATATACTTACTCCACCAAAATAGTGGTAAAATTTAAATGATGATGCATTTTTACGATAAAATAATATGTAATAAATTAGTCTGAAACAGATACATTCATAACAATGAAAATAAATTAGTGAACTTTTGTGGTTTATGAGTGATTCAATAACTGGGGCACAAAAATATAAAATAAATTAATTTTTCTGATCCATGCATCTTGGTACACTTTTTTGTCCAGAAATAATGATATTCATTAAATTTCAAACATTAAAAAAATTCTCTTTTTTTATGATTTGTAGTATGTTTTAGTTAAATGATACTTAATTTCATGATATAACTTGCATTTTGGTGTTACATAGTGTTTTGACATGCTTTTGATGTTATTTCAGTTTTATCGCAATTAACATATAATCTTGTTCCTACTAATAGGGGTAAAAAGTTACACAAGTGTTCATAATATCATTTGCATTACTGTTTACAGCTTGAAAATAAAGTTTACGAAGTATCTGGCGAGAAAATCAGTGACCTAAAAACAAAAGCAGATGAGCTATTAGAACGCACTTCCAAGAAAATCTTTTAAATAATAGTAGTGACAAGATAATGACATAACAAACTTGGTGTGTGAGACAGATACTTAATGAAATTTTTAGATTTTCATGGGAGTACATGTATTAGAGACTTAAATGTTTGTACACAACTTCTAAAAAATAATTTTAAGATTAACTAAATAATGATGTGAAGTTTTTACCTCAAGTTTTATTTTAGTATAAAATTATTTTAAAAAAAAACTTAAAAACTAGGAGCAGAGAGAGAACATTTTCCTCAAGTGAAAATTTCAAATTCTTTAGAATCTGTTATGATAACTCTCGTCGTTCATATGATGTCACTTCAACATTTTTTTCACCTGATATTTACTTTTGCAGCAAAAATTAATTCAAGTGTTTAGTTTTAAGATTATGTTATGTATGTGAAATTGTACAGCACTTTACTGCAATTTACCTGATGACAAAATTAAAAATCTAAGAGCAATTGTAATATGTAGATTCAATGGACCAATCGTTGAATTCTATATGCAATGACCAGAAGATAAAATATTCAACACGGCATGTGAGCGTGAGAATTAAGTTACGTAGGTTTACCAGAGTTAAACATCGCTCCACTTATAGATACAAGCAGGGTTGTAGCCAGTGACGAATCAGGACGTTTCTTGATCGGGGGAAGGGGGGGGAATTGTGTTCAGCAACTATGTGTTTCCCTGAAGACAGGAAAAAATCTTGGAAAACTCAGGAAATTGATAGGATGTCTTCTAAATCTGGAAAAGTGTTGGTGGTGGTTGAAAACATCCTTGCTACACAAATGTATTAGTAAATTTTTTCATTCGTTTGGAAGCAAAAAAAAAAAAAATAATATTAAGTTGATAATCTGTATTTTTTTTACCAACAGTAAACAAACTCCAGATATACAGCATGTGATTTACTTGAAGCACATTAAAATTTCAATAATCATTCACATTCATCTAATCTCAGTCAACACTGTATCATTTCAAAGTTTGGCCAAATATTAGTAGTTTTGTTTCCATAATGGCTGTGGTGGTTGGATTGTATTGAGGAAATTATAACTGCACAAACTTCTTACTTTGAAAGTCCATTTTGCATTTCATCTGTCATTGATAATTTTTTTTTTTTTTGGTCGTGATAACGTCTTATAAATCGATGAACGCCGGCTGCACGCATAAAAAAATTGTCACGTTCCGCCCGAGCCGAGCGTGCAAGAACCGGCCGACCACCGTGCGAGAAAATCTTCTGTAATATCAAACAGGTTAAGGCGGGCTTTTTAACTAATTGTTCGTGATTATATTTAAACAAATTATTTTAAATTAAATTTGCAAAAAACTGTTAGTAAATAATATTTGAAAATTAAAAAAAGTATGCAATTTTTTCATCTATGTTTTCTTATGACGTTATCACGTAAAATTATCGTCCGGAAAACCGACTTTACAGACAATCCCCCCTTTTTTTTATAGTAAGTATGAAGAAAGACGAAACGGGAGATGTGGCTGGAGTAGTAGTGTGGGGACCTTGTAAGTAAGGACTCTGTGCGTTGCGAACAGAAAGGACGAGGGGGGAAGGTCGTCACACTTGACGCCTGAGGAGTCGAGGCCGGGCGTACCTGCTCCTCGGAGCGCTTGATGTCGTGCTCCCACTGGTCAAGCGCCGTGCACATGGCGTTCCTGGCCTCCTCGAGCTGCGCAGCGCGCTCGCCGGCCTGGCGCCTGCACATCTCCGACACCCGGCAGTTGCTCACCTGCACCGTCGCTGCACACGCACACGCCCGACCGTCACTTTACCTCCGTGAAAGTCGTTTACTCCACCAGAATAGGTTGTTTAAAATTTTACATGCCGCCTTTTTACGGTAAAATAATCTTAGTAAATTCCGAACCATAAGAATAAATTAGCGAGCATTTGTGGTTTGAACTGCTTCAATAAGAAATGCACACTAAAACAAATTAAGTTAATTTTCTGATCCATGCACTATGATTAGAGACCCGGAAAATTTGCGGGTTCATTTTGTGTTATGCTAAAATTCAAATAATTATACCTTAATGCTGCTTCTGTCATTGGTTCACTGTTAATCTGGAGGACTGAGGGCCAATTAGAGACCCTCACTGATAGAAGTGTCGAATCACAGGTCACCCAGTCGAGACGACTCACAAGTCAGCAGCCAATGAACAGTTGGCATTTGCCCGAGTGTGTAGAGGATATTGGAGTCTATCCTGGAGGTCATTGAACCCGCGAATTTTCCGGTTCTCTAACTATGATACAGTAAGTCTGTAAATAACAACATTCCCTTGAATATCAAACATTAAAAGATACTATTTTTTTTTTTTAAATTTGAATTAAGGTCTGTTCAAACGCTACTTAATCCCATGATATAAATTGCATTTCGGTGTAATGGTGGGTTTTGACTTGCTTGTCGGTGTTATTTTGATTTTATCGCAATTCACCGGATCGTGTTCCTACCAATCATGCGTGCAGCTGGTTCGAGCTGTAGTCAGCATATCGGCAGCTCTGCTTAAGAGACTGCCCCACTCGCCTAGTTGGTTCAATCTTTTCATATCATTAGTTCTATTTGATGGCTTTTTTTTTGTTGTAAATTTATCACTACAGCTGTTCTGCAATTTTGAATTTCATCTCGAAATGTCTCAAATTATTTACTAAAGAGTCACAAGTGTTCATTCATTATGATCACTTTTGTGACCTTTTACCAGGGATGTAACGAGGGGGAGACAGGGTTTGTGCCCCGAGTGTCGCATTTGAGGGCACTAAACTGGCAGAGAAAATTTTACTAAAGATATTTTCTTAAATATTATAGTGTTTGAACAAAACAAAAATGCTGGAGGGCAGATGAACTGAATCATTTGTATTAAAAGATACATATATTTACATATTCAAATATTTAAAAACTGGAATTTTTTAAGTACTATCCATACGACAATGTGTTAAAAATGAAATGACTGAAGATAAATCTATTTATTTACCATTCAAGTTAAATCAAAATATTCGGAATAGTGGAATTAATATGTGATGGCGATATGAGTTGTTGTCATACACTGTCACTGAGCAACTCAACCCATGGTGACAGCCATCAGGACATCTGGTCACTTCTGTGTCTGCCCAAAAATAAATTACTATAAAACATTAGCAGGAACTGAACATCATGTCAATGTGTAACTGAAATACAGACTGAGAATGAGCAAAACTTCTTGAAAGCATGAAACTGTCATGAATGGTACTGGCCAACAATGTGTGTGCATGTAACAGAGTAGTCATAAAGTTGGCAATGTCTAATATCATCCATACTGATACATAATAATATTTGTTAAGTCAGTTACTTTGTTGCCCATTGTTTGAAATTACCTGATTACATATTTGCTGCAGATAATGCATTCAGCAATACCATTTGTTTCCAGTAATAGAACATACTGTGAACAAACTAATGATTTGATTATGTTCTTTGAATGATTCTTGCATGGAGATGATTAATTTAAGATTGATGTTACAAAAATGTAATCAATTTGGTTTTTAAAAACAATTTCTGTTTGGAAAAATTTTTTTTTTAATTATGAGGATTTATTTTACTTATTTGTAATTTAAACAATAATTTCTAAGATCAATAGGCTGCTGACAGTGTCCGTCCTGTCTAGACACATTATGTAGAGGAAATAATATTAATTAGCGGCATTTGTAAATGAAATTTTATGACTCATTGTAGAAAAACACCCTTCAAATAATACTTTGAACGACTTTGCACAAGACCAATGTTTTTTTGTATTTTTTTTTTAAATGGACTCAGGCCATTTGAAGAGCAGTCAAATGTGACATGTTCGTGGGACATCATGGTGCCCAGGATGACACCCATGACACCCTCTGGCCAGCTTTGCAATGGACTAAAGCCTTAAGAGATGCTAATAGGAGCTCCCCGAAGAAATGTTTGTAAATTTTCAAGTAATTTTTTTAGTTAGTTATTTTGTTTTGCACTTAGTGCCTATAAAAAAAACCACCTAGGTTTTTTTTTGAGTAAAATGGCAGCCTGGTTTATAACAAGTTAAGCTTTTATTATATTTTCATTTTAATTGTTTGAGATATATTTTGGTTGATTTTAGTTTTAGCGTATATTTTACGTGAGGCCTAAAAGAGGTGGGCTTTTAAAACCGCAAAAATACGTAACGAACGTGTGTGCCAATGAATTAAAATTTTTTGCCTTCTCTGCCGTCAACGGGGCAATATGGGAGAGGGGTGAAGTGTGACGTAGTGGCGGTACAACGGGTCATTTGCGGAGAACTAGCTGAGGTGTGCAGGCATGTGCTTCTGCGTGCCGCGTAAGCGGTAGAAACCGAACGGGTCGGGCAGTACAGAAACAATGATGGAACGTAGCAAGCGTTAGGAAAACGTTGCAAATTTTGAATGCACCGAGTTGGTTGTGACCCGGTAAGAAGAATTTGGTGCGACTGAGTGCGGACGTACTTCAAGCAAGTCTGAGAGCCTGACGAGCCTTCAAGTGGCCGCTGGGTTGGTCGTCAAATATTCAGTTTTGGCACTGGGTTGGGAGACCTGGTGTTCGACACACAAGTCATCTGCTCCATCCCAAAAGCCCTTGAAAACCCACTGGGCACAATCAGTAGCTGTGTTTCGCCTCACAACTTGACTGAACTAGTGGTGCGGTTTATAATCACTATTTTGTACCTGGCAGCTGCTTTCAAATTAAATCTAACGGAATATTTCCCAGACTGGATGCATCGACCTCAAAGTCTATGCCCTGTAAAACAGTTTTAAGTGAGAAACTAAACTTTACCCCTGCAATGAAAGTGTGCGGTACTGCAGCACACTAAGTTGAATGACCCGGGTCAAATAAACGGAAATTGAAAATTTTTCATAGGGCATTTTATTGGTTATGAGTGTAAATAGATTTTTAGAGTGTTTTTACGTAGTGTGTTAACATTTAATCATGATAACCTGGCTAAATAGAGAAACGGGATTGGCAGTTATTGCAAGTAAATTATTTATATAAAAATCATGTATGCATTAAGTAATTATTTAGTAGCCCTTTTTAGTTGCAGGCTAATTCAGTGCATAGTACACAAGCCTTGTTCAAACTAAAATTTATTGCTGATTAAATTGTCATATTTTCAAATTGTGTATTTTCTTTTAATAAGGGGGTTTCAATTGGCTCTTACCTTATGTTTTCAGTATGTATACAATTGCTCTTCCTGGGTTTTTGGGGCACCTGCTCTAAAGACCAGCGAGTCACATCGCACATTAAAATTACATAAAAAAAAATTAAATTGTAATTTTTTAATTTTGTTGAAGGCCATTCCCAGGCATGTTTCTGACTTGTAGTGGCTTACTCTCCAGTGGGTAACACACTAAAACCCTGCTTGTCCCAATCTAGAAACAGTTGTGTGTATAACTGCCTCTAATGACCTTGTAGTGCACAATAATCAAGTTCAATGTTAAAAAATTATAATAGAATAATGATTCGCCCAGATAGATGCCACAACACTCATATTTATTGTTAATTTTGCCTTATGATGGAATATAAACTGACCTAGGCTATTATATAAAACAGATAGAAAAAATCCATCTCTTTTCCCATGCACTGCAGCATATATGAAATTTATTTTTAGGTATTCAAAATTTTTCAGGGCCCCAAAAATTTAAATTAGTCAAATGGACATTAAAAACACACACAAAATGCTTATTAAATGTAGCAAATTAAAATAGAAATTATTCAAGATACAAAATACTTACCTTCTGTAAATTGTTCCAGTCGTTTATTTTTTGCAAGAAGTGCCTTACTCATATCAGTGCCGAACATATTTAACATTTTGGACATTTCACAGGTGAAATCAGTTTCCATAAGACTTTCACCAATAGTATTTTCATTTCGACAAGTGCTAACTTCTGCAGCAGGTATTTCTGAATTAAAACTTTCTTTTTTCTCCGAAGGAAATCCCTGCTTACGAGTTGTTTCTTCATCCGAGGAAGTGCTAGAAGAGAGATTATCAAAAATAGGAATTTTACTCAAACTAGTTTTCGTGGACCTTTTAGGAGTGACTTTGCACATTTTCCGCGCTGACATTCTGCACCAAAAAATGTTAATCTTAGACAATGTTCTACGGGATAACGCAAAATTAGAATATAATAGTGGCGGGTAGTTACAACGTTTCAAATTCAAATATGATTACGTTACAATGGCCGGCGGCCTTCTTAATTTAGCGCGAAAACTTAATATTTAAAATTTCAAAAAATAATTAATTTTTAAATTTCAGTAAACACAATATAGAACGTCTATAGTTTCCAGATTTATTTATAAGAGACGTATTCTGTAATTATAATCAGAAATACTTTGATGTGTTCCGGAATTGACCGTAGCTTCTACCGGAAATTTTAGAAAACTATTTTAGTTTACATTAATTTTTAAGAGTAGCCAGCATTTCACATTTTAAAAAATAGGCATTTTGTTAATCAATAACAATAAATGCCTTTATTTTTTCCACGGTGTTTTAAAGTGACATAAACCTTTTGGCTAATAGGTTATTTATGTAACGTTTTCTTAAAAATAAATTAAAGTAATTTAAAAATGCTTTGAAATTGGTTAACTAATAAATATTTACGTAAAGTTAATAAATTAATAAAAATAGTTTTTTAAAATTATATTTTAATATAAATTAAAGTTTACACAGCACATTCTTCTCACAGTATATTGACGAATATTTCATATCATCTTCTATGTAATGAAATCGTCTTGCTTCGAGCTTTGCTTCGAGTGTTCTCTATGAGATAACTGCATGTGATTGTTTATTTACTTTTATTTGCCTGTTGTGTTCTTGAATTTCGAAATTACTCTGTAATAATTGTAAATGTTTGAGTTTTAAGACTTTTTTCAAAGCTATGAAATAAGTTATTATATCAATGGGTCATACTGACTATTTAATGAATTCCAGAATAATGATTCTAGGCTTCTTTACTTCCCCAAGAAAACAATGTAATTGGCATAGGTTGTGCTATAAACGGAAATATTTGATTTATAGCCGAGGGCTATCTACAGACAGGAAGCCTTTAATAACTAAGTACGAATTTGTTTGCACTCCTGTTAAAAAAGCAACAAAATAATATTTTACATCTTTCACATGTGTTCAGGTGGCTCGCAAAATGAAAAGCGGGAAATTCAGCAACAGGGAAGAGTCAAGGAATTTTTTACTGAAATTCGTACTGGTTTCTGAGATCTTACTTTTTATAGGTCACATTAGATAGCCTATGCAGTAATGCGGCCATAACTATGTGCTTTAATTGTGGGTAAATATTTACAATCGCGGTAGATGCCAAAAAAAATGCTAGAAATCTGAAAATACTTTTATTCTGTGCCCTTTCACTTCCTCTTTTCAAAACAACCGGCGGAGGTAAGAAATTCCAAATACTTTAGGAGATATCGAATTTTTTAATTTCATCATATGTAGAGTCGCGGTATATGCCAAAAAAAAATGCTAAACATCTGAAAATACCTTTATTATATGCTCTTCAACTTCCTCTTTTCATTAAAAGCGGCGGAGATTAGAAATTCCAAATACTTTAGGAGATATTGAATTTTTAAATTTCAGCACAAAACCAGCGCATTCCTGTGGCGTGCGTGTACCATTGTTTCTTGTTTACGTACGAGTATCTATTTTTTTATTGGATAATGATGTCACGTGATTGTTCGTGATAGGCCAGAATTCAAATGAACTAATACGTGATTATTTAGTTCAATTATTGTTTAAAACGGTGTTTAATTACCGCCTCCAACTTACGTGAGTTTTTAACGTTTATAATTTTAAAGTCTTATTTGTTATTTTGATATTGTTGCGCAAGTAATAAGTAACAAAAAAATTTACGTGAGTTGTTACTGTACATCCTTTGTTACGGGTTTGTTAGGTAAGGTCAGTTACATTATAAATAATTTAAAACTAAAGAATAATTAAAATTAATTCACATTATTTTTAATATCACCTTAGTTTTAAAGTATTTATAATGTAACTGACCTGACCTAATCGACCATTTTAGTTTACTGTTCACCCTCTGTCCGGGTTTGTTTGGTCAGGTCAGTTACATTATAAATATTTTAAAACTAAACATCCATTAAAATTAATTCACAAAAAATTTTTTAATGTCGGCTAAGTTTGAAAGTATTAATAATGTAACTGACCTGACCTAATCAACCATTTTATTAATTACGCATTCACGATTCACGTATTCACGAACACACGGCAAAATAACAAAAATGGCGCCGCTCGAATGGTTCCACAGGTCTTGTATTGCAAAATTAAAAAATTCGATATCTCCTAAATTATTTGGAATTTCTTATCTCCGCCGCTTTTAATGAAAAGAGGAAGTTGAAGAGCATATGATAAAGGTATTTTAGGATTTTTTTACATTTTTTTTGGCATCTACCGCGACTCTACATATCATGAAATTAAAAAATTTGATATCTCCTAAAGTATTTGGAATTTCTTATCTCCGCCGGTTGATTTGAAAAGAGGAAGTGAAAGAGCATAGAATAAAAGTATTTTCGGATTTTTAGCATTTTTTTTGGCATCTACCGCGATTGTAAATATTTACCTAATTGTGTTGTCGATCCTGTGGTTTTCCTTATAGGTATTTGGATATAGTGGCTCAAAGAAACGTAAAAAATTATGTTTGTCCTACTGTGCAACCAAACCCAAGCGTCAACCCTTTGCAGGGATTTTTTTTAGTGCTGACTTGTGACATGTGATAGCACGTAACCTGACACACAAAAAGGAATAATTATGTTTGATACACGTAATGACAATTCATTTTATATGTCAGGGGTTACGTGCAATTGCACGTAACAATTCAGCACTTCGCCCCTCCATACTGCTAAAAAAATCTGTGTCAAGGGTTGATGTTTGGGTTTGGATGCACAGTAGGGAATCGTGTTTTTTTTTTAAATTTATTATTCACGTTCCATTGCATCATAATATCCAAATGCAAAATAAACTTCTTCTAACAAATGTAAAACCACAGGATCAGCTACACAATTAAAGCACAACATGGCGGGAGGTGGCCGCTTCACAGCATAGGCTATCTAATGTGAACTACAAACAGTATGTTCTCAGAACCATTAGGCATTTAGAAACTGTGTTTCAGGGTAATTAGAGGAACGCCTGTAGTATTCAAAAGAGTAGTTTTAGTATTTTATTATTAATTTATGGAAAAGCAGTGACGTAAGAATTTTACCGTTGTATCTGATACAAAATATTTTACTTCCATTCATTTTTGCCTGCACATCAACCGCTTCAGTGCTATCTACAGTAGTGCGATAAAATAATATATAGTTGCCTGTTGCGATCGTTAAGTGTGGTATGAATTCAAGCTGTGATTTTTTGGTAGTTTTTGGCGACTTATATAAATTGATGGAAATTTTTTTTTCTCAAGCTTGGAAAAATCAAGGCATTCATATCACATGTTTGCTAATGTCCCTCTGTATTGGTGAAACTATGATTTTATTTTGGTGTGTGGCAACGGATGAAATATATTTATTTGCATGTCTGCCAAAATTCTGTTGAAAAAACTGTGGTGTTAACTTGATTTTTTTTTAAAAAGAAGGTAAATTATCTGAGAAAAAAATTTTTATGTTAAAATTGTTAGTAATGCTACAACAAAAGTATTAACTGTATATGCCAGAATAAATCATTTTGTTGGTTGATTTAACTTTTTAAAAAGATCAGTTGAACAATACCAAAGTAAGCATGATGAAAAATTAATATTTATTTGGTTAATTTACTTTCTAAATGAGCTGCCAGACTGCATGACTGAAATTATTAGTTCTGCTGAAAAAGAACCCAGAAAATATAAATTTGTTGTTCTTGTCAGTTATCACAAAACATTTTCAACAAGCAAATTATAAATAGTGTCCGCACAGTTTTGGCGGGTTAATGTATGAATATTTTTCATTCATCCAAAACAGTGCAAAAAAGTACATTGATGTGAACTGTTCAACATTCACTTGAGACGTTGCTACGCCTCATCTTTGTGCCTTTTCCCCTCTCTCACTACTCCTTACCTTGTTCTCCCCCCTTTCTTTCCCCTACCACCCCTCCCGTGTCTGCTCAAGAGCACTCTGATTTAGGTAATGAACAGGGATTTCAGCTATGGTATGTATGCTTCCTGGCGCTTGAAGAGAAACATCGATATTTGTAGTTCGGCAAGTGTCCCAGCTAGTCGTTTAAGGCGAGTCGTGGCAACTTGTAAATTTATTTATCGTCTGATGGTGAGAGGTGATCATACCTTTAACAGCAAGTGTCTGGTAGTGAGACAGTGTCTAAATTAAATTACTATTTCGACTGTCACTATCCAAATTGTTATTTGATTAATATTATTGGCTGCGAGTAGCGTTAAACCAAAAATAATTCAAATTGTAAAAAAAAATATATGTTGAAATTCAAGGAATTTAGTTATTTCTGGACAAAAAAAAATTGTACCTAAGTGCATGGATCAGAAAAATTAATTAAAATTATTTTTTACTGTGTATCTCTTATTGAATCACTTTTTAACTAAAAATATTTGCTCATTTATTTTCGTTATTCTAAATGTGTCTTTTAGACTAATTTATTACAAATTATTTTATCATAAAAATGCAGCATATTAATTTTACTATTATTTTGGTGGAGTAAGTGTATCATAACAGCTTTTATAAAAATAAAATCAATAACACAGAAATCCTCTGTTTTAAAAATGAAATTGGACCAAAAATAAAACCCTAAAATTTTGTCTCTTCCATTTAGGTCTATACTGTTTTGGCCTGCAAGGGATATTGAGACATAATATGAGGACGTGAAGGTCATTGAAAATTTATAACTTAGAAAACTTTATAGCTAGGTAGTCTCTTGAACATAAACGGGTCACAATTGTGATGGAGTAACATTGTGCATTAGTGAAAAAAAGTAGGATTTGGGGAAGACCAAATTTTTTTTAAAACCTTTATTTTTTAACTTTGTAGTCCAACAATGCAAGAGAAGACAATCTTTTTTTGAAGTTAAACTTCTTTGCTTTACTTCTTTACTTTCCAGCGTTAAGAAAATTCCGATCGCATGAGGGGAATGAATAGGTTATAATGCAGCATAATTGCATACTTTCACACTTACATACTTATGCAATAGCATAATTCAGCTCTTGCTTACTTGCATATAATTTTATTTTGATCTGCAACCTCAGCTAAAGAGAGTATCTTATCGATTCTTGGGCGGTCTGATACAAAATATCAGACCGCCCAAGAATTCTGTTAAGAAATTTAGTCATGAAAAATAACAGCACAGAAGAACACAGTGGGGTCAACAATGACTTACAGTTTCAACAAGAACAGTAAATACAGACAGACGACAAAACCTGCGGACAACACAGCAAACATACGAGAACAATGGTGAAAATAAACAGGCATTGTGGACAAAAAAAAAGAGACGACAGCACAGACGAATGTAGGTAGGTATCCTATGACCAAACCAATTGCGTTTCGCGAACTGGCATCTGTTCTCGCCGTGTTTCCTATACCTAATAGTGTAATAGGCGAGAAGTTCTACTTCTGTCCACGCGTGGACTCCTCACACACCACGTGCGTGCTCCTTGCCCGCAGGTCGGAGTGGCAGAGCGTGGTGGGGCTGGAGGTCCACGCGCAGATCACGTCCTCGTCGAAGCTGTTCTCGGGGGCGTCGGCCCAGTTCGGCGGCCCCGCGAACCAGAGCGTGGCCTTGTTCGACGCCGCCGTCCCGGGCACCCTCCCGGTGAGCCATGGTCCCGGCCTCCGTCTCCCTCGCTCGCCGTTTCCACCGAAGCTTGACCGGGCCTAGTTGGAAAGGACACTGAATTTGGGTTTTCAGAAGGTGTTCTGTATTTCTGAACCATGGAGGTATAAGACACTTAAGGGGCCCGTCTCATCAGGGGTGTGTGTGTGTCGGTGAGGAGGGACTATAAGCGCGACGCTCGCTGGTGCTTCTAGCACGGTGTCTCCTCTGAGCTGGCGCGCAGTCTTCTCGTCGTGCACAGGATAACTGTAAAATTTCAGCGGTGACCGTAACATTATATTGCGGAAAAATAAAGATAAAGGTGTAATTCAAGTCCCTTGAGTGCTTTCAAAAATCCGTACCGGTTGTTTTACGCCTATAAAATTACTCTGAAAACATGCGTTTTAGCCATTTTAACTCTTATAAAAATACAGTTTATTAACTTAATCCGAAATCAAAAGTACTTTTCGGCCCTCAAAGAACTCTCAAATGCTTTTCGTAAGCAGACCCCACTCGGATATCTTGAGTAGTTTTGAAATCGCGTTGTTTTTTCCTGAAGCTCTGCTCACCTTGTGTGTGCCCGGGTAGGCGGAGGCCTTAACACAGCAATTTAAAGAATTTTAAATAGAACCTCACTTATTTACACAACAGTAGTACAAATATTACAGTTCTATTGCTAATAAAAATTCATTGAAAACCTTATAAGTTATACAGTTCTTCCAGATCACATTTACAGTTATGGCCATTGTAACTTTTTTTTTTTTTTTTTTATATATAAGTGTTTGAAAAGTTGTACGTTAAGTAATAGGGAGGGTGCCCAACAAAATTATTTCCCCCTGTGCCCTTACATTCTCTTGATGGCTCTGGTTTTGACAAATACCTAATAAAATTAGTTAACTGTCAGATTTTATTACTGTGAAACACACACTTGTCACTTGAAGGCTTTCGTACAAAACAATTTTTTCAAGTTACTTTAAAAATTGATCTCGAGAACTGTTTAAGTAATTTTATATTCATGCCGAGCATGATAAATATATATTTTAATGTAATTATTTGTCGAAAATCAAGTCCTAGCGATGATCTATTGGACTGCAACATTTAGTTGGGAAAGTACTTAAAAGATAGTGCTACGTTCGTATTGCCTTAGAGAACCAACTCATTGTTTTAATATCTTTGACTCCATGTTCGTGCCAACACAATTTTCATGGCTAATAAATTATAGGTATTTTCAAAGTTGCATTTTGTTATGACTATTCAAGTTTACAAAATGTATTCCAGGATAGTTTCACTACTGTAAAGTTTACTTTGGCACACCAATACGCTTAGCACATCCCCAATCTGTCCACCATTTTGACGACTTCGGCTTATGGCTATGGTAGTTTCTGCATGCATTAGACTTTCAACATGTCAGATTTCCATTGTGTAATACGCACTTATTTCATTGCATTTCTGGTGCATACTAAAGTTCCACCATTAATTCTCCTAAAGAAGTATAATCTCAAAAACGATAGTACAATCTTGTTAAACAGAATTATAGTTAGGTTTTTAAAACGGGGATAATTGTTATAGTTTTCCCCTAAAATTAATACTTTACCTCGCCTTTAACACTTTCATGACTTAAAAATTATGATCCCTTTATAATGTGGCTAAAGGATAAATTTTAGAATAATATTAATTTGTTTAAGTTTTTAACATATTCATTTGTGAATGTAAGTATTTCACGTGGTTATAAAGTTTTAAATGTGTTCATTCAGTAATTTTTTACAAAATACATTTCTGAATAGTCAGAAGAGGCATGTATTGTTAGCCAATGTATTTAAGAGAAATAACAGTTGCTACCTGAATAGCATATGGAGTGGTGTTTGTTAATCAAAAGTCTGCTTGCATATCACATATGAGAACCTCAAAGTGTTAAGCTTTGCTGTGTGTAGATTAATTATGTGACTAACACCTATCTCACTTTGAGCAATTATAATTAATTTACAACTTTTTAACACTACAATTTTTTCTAACTGATCGGTAGGAATAAGATTCTATAGTGAATTTCAATCAAACCAAAATAACACTCCAAAGCATATCAATGCAATATAACAATATAACACCAAAATGCAAGTTAATATACCGTAAATATTAGAAATGCAATTGTTTGAGACGCTTGCATCTCATTTGCTTGGTAACATTGTGGCTGTCACGCTCTTGTCAAAACAATCCAGTCATCGCGCTGAATTTTCTTGATGATTTGCTAATACTTTACATATGGAGCACGACTTATAGAAAACATCAAATTAAATCCCTAAGAGAAAAAAACATGGAGTGTAGGCTAAACAGATTTGGAAAAATTTTTTTGCAGATGAATGAAGCATATTTTAAATGATTCGTGCAGTGGGGTATTTTGATTTAATACAATTCTTTGGACATACGCCATTGCAGTTTTGTACTCATTGTTTTGGGAAAAATCAAGAATGCAAAATAATAAATAAAAATTTTAAATAAAAAATACTTAAATTATCAGACAGCACAATAATTCTGTTTAAAAATTAAGTCACGAAAAAATAACAGCATAGACGAACGCAGTGGGTTAACAATGACGTACAGTTTCAACAAGAACAGTAAATGCAGACAGACAATAAACCTGGACAACACAGCAAACATACAAGAACAATGATGAAAATAAACAGGTATTGTGGACAAAATAATGACGACAGCACAAACATAGTAGGTTTCCTATGACGAAAACAATTTCAACGTTTCGCGAACAGGCATCTGTTCTCGCCATCAGGCACAAACAGACTGTTGTCTGACAGTTTGAATGTGTTCGTCTGTGTCTGTCGTCGTTTTGTGTTGTCTATAATACCTGTTTAGTTTCATCGTTGGGTCCACATGTTTGACATTAGCTGATTAAGGCTTATACTCTATGGGTTTATGTTTTAATTTTTTTAATTTTTGACGTAATAATGTCTTATAAATCGATGAACGCCGGCTGCATGCACAAAAAATTGTCCCGTTCCGCCTGAGCCGAGCGTGCAAGAACCGACCAACCACCGTGCGAGAAAATCTTCTATAATATCAAACAGGTTAAGGCGGGCTTTTTAACTAATTGTTTGTGATTATATTTAAACAAATTATTTAAATTAAATTTTCAAAAACTGTAAATAATATTTGAAAATTAAAAAGTATACAATTTTTCATCAATGTTTTCTTATGACGTTATCACGTAAAATTATCGTCCGTAAACCGACTTTACAGACAACCCCCCTTTTTTCCATGACAAACCGTGCGAAACTGATATGGCGTATGTCCAAATACTTGTCTTAAATGTTGAAAATTGCTTGACCAGCTATGTGGCGCTGACAGGCGGAATGTCGGACGGAGGCGAGGAGCCAATGATGTATACGAGCTCTCGTGACTGTGTGCCCTCTCCCGTTGCCAACGTAGCGCGAGTCTCAGTCGAGTGCATTTGCTCGTTTGCTCGGCAGGTCCTCAACAGGAGGTGCGTCGAAGCCGGCATCTTGACGGCTCTCGCCCTGTCGTGCCGCGTCAACCCCGTGTCAGGGTTCGACAGGAAGCATTACTTCTACGCAGACCTTCCCGTGAGTGAGTAATGCTGCGGACTTTGGTCGCGTGGTCGTAGATTCTAGCTGAGGTTCTGTGGCATCGCTCGGGTGGAAATGTTCTGTTAAGAATATAATATAAATAAGTGATGTTTAAAATAACCCTTTTAATCTGGGCATTCAGATTGATTTAATTAATATTGTGCGGAAAGACTGGAGATTAAGATCTAGAATGTATATGTGTGTATGTACATCTGTCTCTCACCTCTCCCCCCTTCTGTGTGTATGCACATGTGTGATTGTGTGTGTTTGTGCATATTTGTGGAGGCATGTGTGTGTGTTTTGTGTGCATGCGTGTGTGAGTGTGTGTGTGCAATTATTGTTGTTTAAGCTGTGACGTGGTGCAGTTGAAAGAACGTGTGTGTGTGTGAGAGGGAGAGAGAGACGGGAAGCGCCATGCCGCAGGCTGGCTACCAGATCACGCAGCAGAGGGCCCCGCTGGCCTCAGGGGGGCAGCTGCAGTTCCCGGTGCACGTCCCGGGCGCTCGCGGCCGGCGCTACGACAAGACGTGCCGCGTCCACCAGCTGCAGCTGGAGCAGGACAGCGGCAAGTCCCTGCATGACGAGGAGGCCGGCAGGTGAGCACACACGCTCCGCATCTGACGGCATCTCTTTTCAAAAAGCCTTTAAGGGGCCCGCCTCGTCAGGGGTGTGTGTGTGTCGGTGAGGCGGGATGATGAGCGCGACGCTCGCTGGTGCTTCTAGCGCGGTGTCTCCTCTGGGCTGGCGCGCAGTCTTCTCGTCGTCACAGGACAACTGTGAGATCTGAGCGGTGACCGTAACATTACACGGCCGAGAAATGAAGATAAAGGTCCCTTAAGTGCTTTCAAGAATCTGTACTAGTTGTTTTACGCCTAAAAATTACTTTGAAAATAAGCGGTTTTAGCCATTTTAACTCTTCTAGAAATACAGTTTTAAAACATGATCCAAAATCATAAGTACTTTTTGGCCCTCAGCGAACTCTTAAATGCTTTTCGTAAGCAGACCCCACTTGGATATCTCGAGTAGTTTTGAAATCACGTTTTTTTTCCTAAAGCTCTGCGCACCGTGTGTGTGACCAGGTAGGCGGACGCCTTAAGGTCGAAATTCTAGTGTTTTTCCCATGAAAACTACTTAAAACAGGTGTTTTCAAAATACTATTCTGGTATGAGACTCCCGATAGTGATTCTTGAAAGCACTTAAAGGTACTTGCAATATACTTTTATCTTCATTTCTGTGCCACATTATTTAATGGTTACCACTCAGATTTTTTAATGACTTGTTTCTTTGATGTTGCAATATGTCAAAATGTTGGCACTCCTTTTTTTTTTTTTTTTTTTTAAAAAAAGAGGGGTGGTATGTAAAGTCTGTTCACGGATGATAATTTCACGTGATAACGTCATAAGAAAACATTGATGAAAAATTTGCATAATTTTTAATTTTCAAAAAATTATTTACAGTTTTTTGCATATTTAATTTAAATAATTTGTTTAAATATAATCACGAACAACTTGTTATAGAAATAAACCGAAATCAAATTAATGTCGATAAACTGTTAATTCGAAACGACGAAATTGGACAGATGAATCACATTTTTTTTAAATTGCTGCTTTTAAAAAGCCCCGCCTTAACCGGTTTGATATTATAGGAGATTTGCTCGCACGGGTGGTTGGCCGGTTCTTGCACGCTCGACTCAGGCGGAACGTGATGAGTCATGCCTTTTCGTGCGTGCAGCCGGGCGTTCATCGATTTATAAGACGTTATCATGTTCAGTGACACTTGAACTACTCTGTTGGGAGTGTTGGGAAGCTGGGTGCCTGGGTGACGGCGAGGCAGTGACGGTGATGCAGGACGCTGGTGGACCTGAACCGCGCCGGCGTGCCGCTCATGGAGCTGGTGTTCCGGCCGGACCTGGCCGACGGGGAGGAGGCGGCCGCCCTGGTGCGGGAGCTCATGGTGGTCCTGCAGCGACTGGGCACCTGCTCCTGCCGCATGGACGGTGAGCCCCGGGGGGGCAGCCCTGGCACGCTTCCATCTGCTACCCCAGGGTGTTCATTGCTGTGTGCTTGAAGCTTATATTTTTATTTTTATTGCAGGGGAAAAATGGTCCTTGTTTCATTTTATATATCATATTTATATTTAGTGTTAGCTTCCCCCCCCCCCCCCCCTTCCTTTACCCGTAGGTATCTTAAAATAGGTCTAACAGAAAAATGTAAAAGGGAACCGACAGAAATCAACAAAATTGAAACATTTTAATCCTGTCATGCATTAAGACTTGGGAAATATTTTAATAACTAATTTTATAAACCATGCAACAACAAAAAAAAATCTGTAAATATATATTTTTTTAATTAACAATTTCATTTAAATTGACTTAAATAAATAATTTGCATGTATAAATTTTACCGACTAGACTAAAATAAAGGATGTTGGAATTTTTAAAAACTTAAAACTATGTAATTGTGTTTGTGTTGAGATAACATCGAAATAAGTTGTAGATGAACAGTATCGGCTCAGATAAATGTGAATTTTTCATGCAAATTTTTATGTATATTTTTTTTGATAAATTCATTATGAAAACATTTACTTATTAGCTCCATATTTACAAAAAATATTGGATCCTTTGCATTAAAATCCTTATTGCATTCTACAGGTGTGTGGGACGCCTTAAGAGCCCATTTCGCCATCAATCAGGAAAGTGTGCTTGATGCTGAGAGCAGGCCAAGTCATGGAAAGAGGGTGTCTATTAATTACGTGAGGCGATTTTGGCGATTTTTCGACCCTCTTTCCCCTTGGTGATATGTCGTGAGATTTGGCACGACCCCCCCTCCCCTTCCTGGCTGATCACATTTGAGATTTTTCAAAATGCTGTTTTTAGTGTAAACATGTTAATCTATGTGTGATTGGGTTGGATTTATTTAAAAAAAACAATTTGCCTAATTATTTTTATTTATGACTGGTTAAGACTACTATTTAAGGCAGAACATAGTCTATAATCACAGTCAGAAAATCAAACAAATAAAATACTAAAATTCGTAAAAGAATATTCATTCTAATTCAGTCCACGGGGACTCATATGGTCTCAAGAGTGACTTTGTGGCGTTCGCATAACCGCGATGAATGTTATTAGATAGGATTTAGCCATATTTTAGTGCAAAAAACATGTTTTACTTATTTTAACCAGTTTTTTCGCAATTTTACACTTTTTTTTTATGTGTAAAAAAAAATTACATGAAATTTTCTGGAAACCCCCCCCCTTTTCCGCCCACGTGAGATTGGGTGAGATTCGGCCAGACTCCCTCCCTGCCCCTAAACACCTCACATGTTTCTGGTTAACGTTAAGTGGGATCCCCACACGAGTCACGTCACATCCCGGGAGAAGTCTCGGCGCCCACGTGCTGAGCGAGCGAGTGGTGGTTGGCAGAGGGGGCCCTGCGAGTGGACGCCAACGTGTCGGTGCGCCGCCCCGGCGACCCCCTGGGGGTGCGCACGGAGATCAAGAACATCGGCAGCGTGCGGGCGGTGGCTCACGCCGTGCAGTTTGAGGCGGAGCGGCAGGCGGCCGTGCTGGAGGCGGGGGGCAGCGTCACCAACGAGACGCGCGTGTGGGACGCGGCGAGCGGCCAGACGCTGCCCCTCAGGGACAAGGAAGTGCTGCAGGTGACATGTGCTTCGCTGCAACTTTATACCTTCAGATATTTGCAGTATTACAGCTGTTGGCCACAAAGTCACATTACCACGCTGCACAGAATTTGTATTTCGCTCAGCGTTTATCGTTTCTGTAGGTTTCCATTTCAGTATGGTCCAGGGAGACACATGCCACTCCTCGAAGGATAAGACATGTAAGACTTCGGAAGTAATTTTTAAGGCTATTTTTTTTTTATTAAATACCTACCAGAGATGGATGTATAACTATAAACAACTCGGTCTGTATCTAATATCTAAGACTCGGTTATAAGTATTGTTCCCTTGATTTTATCGAAGCACTTCTTGTGCCCCTCCCAGAAGTCAATCCTGTATCTGCCCCTGACGGTGTTTCTGCTTTTAGCAGGTTACTTTTATGTTAACGATTTCGAAGTGGAACTTTCACTGCTGAAGGGGCTACGATTTTCGAGCGTTACGAAAATTCAGATAGCCTGAGGGGAATAGTTAGGTACGTGGTGAGGGAACCGGTGGAGGAGGAGAGTGTGTCAGCGGCGACGCCACTCCAACGCATGTGCTAGCGGTCGAATGGGAAGACGGCAAGGAGGAGGGATAGTTACGCAGCGTAGCATGCTGTATGCTAGTTGTAATGGCCGGAAAAGGAGACGGCAGGGGAGAGGTAGAAATGATGCAGCAGTGACACTACGGAATTCTCATAACACTGCTTGTATTTGTCTACTCATCAGTTTTCGTAACGGCTAACAAATGATGCCACCATATATATTTATTTTTATTTATTTAAAGTATCTACAATTTATTTATTCATGTGGAAAAGAGTTGTTAATTTGTGCAATTAACTTTATATGTATCGCTCATTTTTATGTGAATAATGTGAATGAAAATGTACAAATGAAATGTCTCTATCTATACCTAATAAGCAAGAAGTTTCACTATGTCGCGTGTGGACTCCACATACACATTTTTTCTTAAAGAAGGTTATTTGAATCATACTTGCAACTCATTAGCAGAGATCATATATTTTTAAATAGTAATGGTTATCTGTAGTTTTTTTTTTCGGAGCAGCCTAATACACTTATTTTAGATATGGTTTTAATTTATTATTAATTTTTCTTTGGTATTCTCGTTAAAACTACCTTGAAATTCAATAATCAAGCAGAGTCACTGATCCGTAACGGCTGTGGTCACGATTAAAAACCTTGCGTTACATTTGACAGCATGCAACAAATGTTTAGTGAATGTGTCTGTAGAGCCAAGATTTTATGGTGTTATATGATTTATTATTATATTAGTTATTATTAGCATAAATGTGTTTTAATTTTTAATGACGATAAAACCACAGCCGTGCCGGATCAGCGACTCCGCTTGAGTATTGAATTTCAAGGTAGTTTAAACGAGAATACCGAAGAAAAATTAATATACCTATATAATTATTATATGCAATCATTAATATACAAGTATGATAATTAAACGTACAACTAAATTTTTTTTTTAAACTGCAATGTCTAAAGCCAAATTTTTATTACCATTAATATGAATCAAAAAATCAATGTAATGTTACAAGTCCAAACTCATTATATAGGCTACTTAATTAGACATTTGCTTGTGATGGTTCTCTGTAGGCCTCTATAATGTAAGCTTTAGAATACTATTATTTCCTTTGATGAAACCATAAATATATGTATGAAAATAATTCTATATTTCAATATTTAAAAAATTGAGGTAATTGAAGAAAATTTTTGTTTATTTTGTGATTAGCTTTGGATTTTGGTGTTATGTAGTGTATTGAACACGATTTCGTGGTGTTCGGCAGTATATTAACTTCAATTTCCCTATTATTTCGCTTTCATCGTTATCCGCCGTGTAATCTTGCTCGTGTCGATGACGGAACAGGACTACCGCTTCATGCCCGAGCCGAACCTGCCGCCCCTCCGGGTGGAGCTGGAGAGGGTTGTCAGCCCTGACCCCGAGCACGTGCTGAGCGTGCCCGCGCTGAGGGCTCGGCTGCCAGAGCTGCCCGCCGACACCCGGCGCCGGCTGCGCGAGCTCCACGGGCTACCAGCCGAGACCGCCGCCATCTTGGTGGTGAGCCTCGCCCACAGGGCCGCAACTAGAGTCTCTGGCACCCGGGGCATGAATAGATTTATGCGCCCCCCCCCCCCCCTCTTTTTTTGCACGTACCACACCAATAAAGCGGATGTCCGGGGGCTTTCCCACGGAAAAATTGGTGCTATTTAAGCATTTTTTTATACCTACATGTAACAGTTTCTGTGCTACTGTAACTTCCATGCAAAAACTTTTTATCCAGTTACCAGTTGTAGTAGGAATTACAAAGCAAGCGATTTTGGCACCCCCACAGCTTTGCCCCGCTTGCCCCCACGCCCTTCCCCCCCTAGTTGCGGCCCTGCTCGCCCAAGCTACATCCAGCTGCTGCTTCTAATTGAAACGGAAATGGACTGTTCTTAATTTTTCAATACTGATTCCACTACACCGATCCCTCACTTAGCACGCCTTCAGATTGCGCAAATTCATTAAGCACGGTGTTAATTTTATCACCCCGGTCTTCAATAACACTTTCTTAAAGTTCAGTTAGCACAAAGTAGCCACAGGCAAAAAAAAAAGTCGAGCACGACGCCACGAAGTGTGATTCAACCCGGTGCCGTGGGATACAGCTAGCCATACGAGGGAGGAAGAGATGCGCACGCAGGTCTGACTAAGCTATTGGTTGTTGTTGTTGTACAAACATCGGATATGGCAAGTTAAGTTGCGGCTATGGAGTGTAAAGGACCGAATGTTTTTATGTCCACGCGTATGCTGCCGGGCTGTACCGTTGTCGCCCGGCCACAAATCAGATCCTGATGAACTTCGGTCTAGCCAGTGGCAAGAAACTTGCACGCACAAACACAAGCGACATCTGCTGGTAACTGTACATGCGCAAGCACCTGCACTTGGAATCATATTGGAATCAGGGCTTCCAAGTGAGAGCGTAATGTATAGTGTTCAAGTATCCGAGACAAAACTAGAATTATTACAGCGTGCAGAGTGTCATGAAGGCCACACTTATGTTGGTCACATTGTAGTTCTAAGCAAGTCAACTGTGCGTACAATTTTGGGGAATAAGGACTCTATCAAATGTTTATGTAAGTCTGATGCTGTTGGTTGTACTAACGGGAATATATTTGACATTAGATACTGGAACAGAAATGAACAGATGATTCACATGGAAAAGGTTTTTAAATGAATGGTGCAAAGAAAAAAAAAGGGTCTGACAGGATTGATGGGAACCAAGTGGTGATACATGAATAAGCACTTAAATTTTTGAAAAATTAAAATGTAGGTATACGGACAGTAATATCAGTTTCACTGCCAGTAAAGGATGGTTTGGAAAGTTCGCGGAATGTTACGCAATGTGAGTTGTGTCACGCACGGGCGGGCAAGTCAACCAGCCGACTAACGATACTCTCTTTTATCGCATAATCGTCGCACCCATATTTTAGGCCGTCAAAAATGGGATAAAAAAACTTCTTGCGTAAACTCTCATTATGTTTTTGCCCTGCTAGTAGATGCCGAGCGCTTTGTGTAGATATATTTTCCGTGTAAAACTATGTATTTAAAAGTAGAAATCTAATATTTATTCGGTCATTACCACTTACTTATTTAATTAACGGAAAAATACATTGTTGTTTGACGTGTAAATTTTATTTTAAAGACGTTTTTAAACGTTATTTCTTTTATGAGATTGTCTGCGTCGCCGCGGTGTACCGAGGCAGGTATCTTTTCCGTATAAAACTATGTATTTTAAAGTATAAATCTAAAATTTAATTTGGTCATTACTACTTATTTATTTAATTAACGGAAATACAAAGTTGTCTAAAGTTTAAATTTTCTTTTAAAGACGTTTTTAAATGTTATTTCCTTTATCTGATTGTCCGTGTTGCTCCCGGTGTACCGCTTATAAAAATGTAGCCAGCGCATCATTCATGTTTGGTTAAGTTGCTTCTCGTATAGAGCGTGCGCACGTAGTCGAATATCGATATCTCGCCGATTGGATGCAACGCGCGCTCTTTGTCGAGTGCCGAGTTAACTACATTTGATAGCCCACATTTTTTTGTGGCAAGTGTGTTCTGTGACACGTTAGTTCACGTCAGATTCAAGTGGCGTTAGAGTTTTGGTTTTTCTATTTAAAGTTGAAGAAAGGTTTTTATTTAGTGAATTATTAATATAAATTGTTTTGCATGCTCTTGTATACTCCACCTTTTTTAAAATAAACGTACTTTCCATGAACAGGTTTTGTTTTTTGAATAACTTTACCTAACAAAAATTTTTTTCCCGCATAATCGTCGCACCCCTACTTTTCAAACTTTATTTTAGAATTAAATGTGCGACGATTATGCGAGAAAATATGGTACGTAATTGTCTCCTGTTACGTGGTGTTGTATTTGACATACAAAGTGTTTGATGGTAGGCTTATAAAGATAAATGGTGTAACATATTTATTGTTGAGTGTTATTCTACGTATTTATATTACTTAATGTCTATTTCCTTACACATTTTGGAACACATAAAGAAAATTAGCCTTGCTATTTATGGAGAATAATGCTTCAGAATACGCGATTACGGATGACACGAACATTTTTTAGAAACACATTAGTCGTACTAAGTGAGGGATTGGAGTACTTAATATTTTGATAATCTTATGGTTAGGCTGTTAATACTATGAAGGATTTTTACGATGATTCCTTTCATGATATAACATACATAGTAGGAATAAAGTTATTCTTTGCTGTCTTTCTGTGGTTTACTGATTGCTGGGGTGTGGTTTTTAAAATTTACCTTGAGGTCTGGATGACCTGTCATCTCATAATGCAGCACTTAAGTTTTTCCTTATTTTGCAAGTTTATAGGTGAAATTTTCATGTTTGTTTCTGTACTTTAATTAAAATTTACTTTGAAATTAGTAGTGGACATCTACTCAATATAACATAAATGTTTATTAGGGGGAAATGTCAATTTAAGTACTTTGCAAAAATATGCACCAACAAATTTTAAACGTTTCAGAACTTTGTCTTAACAATTTTTAATTAAATCATATTTAACTAAATTTTTATTGATATTTACAAGTGGTAGACATCCATAAAATTACCAATGAGGTTTTTTTTTTACGCTCATTGAAATATATTTGTGTTCCTTATATTTTCAGAACGAAGATGTACTGTTGAAACATTTCCTCACCATATCTGAAGAAAAATCTGAGAGAAATCCAACCATCACAGCAAATCTACTTATAATGGATTTCTTGACAGCATTAAATAAAAACAATATTTCGCTAAATGAGAGGTAAGAATTGGTATTTGAATTTGGAAAAAAAATACACAATTATGTCTTTAAAACTTTTGTGCTCTAGGGTTAGGGACACAATTATAGTGAATTGCGATCAAACTGAATTAACACCAAAATACAAGTTAATACATCACAAAGCCCTAAAATGAAACTAAATACTAAAATCATAAAAATAATAAGCATTTTAATCAAAATTTAACTCAAATGACAAAAAACTTAATATTTTAATATATACTACATAATTATATTAAATTTTTGACGTGACGTCTAATAAATAGATGAACGCCGTCTGCACGCACGAAAAAGTGTCCCACTACGGATGTTCCACTACGGGTGTGTCCTGTTTGCTCATTGTACGCATGCGTGGCATCTCTCTTCCACTCGATTGGAACAACCATCGATTTGACTTTTCAATCATATTTTCGTTTGAATTATTAATATTATGTAATTTAACGATCGTCCACCAATTTTCAGCATAATCGGTACGGTTATTTAAAAGTAATGTTGAATATTCAAGTACGTTTTGAACCAACAATGGTGTTTTACAGTTACACATAATAATTCAAATTACACCCGGGATCTTTTGCACAATGTTTTAAAAAATATTGTAACACATTATAAATAAGTTTGGTGTATTTGGGATGCGTATTTGTTATAAAATTGTGTTGTAAAAACGAAATAATATTATTCCCCTACCGTGAACAGAATTTTTATAAACATGTATATAACATCTGAAACTATTATTTCCAAGTATGGCCTTGTGGCCGTGCTGTCAGCGTTGCCACCTTCTATTCCAAAGGTTGTTGGTTCGAATCCCGGCCGCTGCGAATGTTTTTTGTACTTGTAAAAATAAATACGGCGCACGCAACATTTCAAAAGTAATAAATATATTTGAATTAATGAATGCAAATAAAGTAAATTTATTAATTAAATTGTAGATTTCATTTCACTCCTTCTTTGTATCCATACAAAATAGTGATAATTCAATAATAATGAATCAATTTTATTCATAATGATATGCATAGGTAGATTTTATCATACAAAAGATAGAAAAATTTTAAAAAAATTTCTTCCTCAAAGAATATAATATTTTTAATGCCTAAATGGTTTGGTTGCAAAAACCTATTACGGCTCAGTCTCAGGCCGAATATGTTTCATTTTCTTCCGGATCAATCATTTCATCAATGTTTTGTTATGACGTCACGTTAAACTATTGTCCGTAAACCGACTTTACAGACAACCAATTTTTTTTTTTCCTACGCAGATGTACCTAGCATTTCATTGATAACAATTCAAAATAAAATCAAACATTCTTATGTTATTGGAGGGAAATAAAATTATTTGCACGACTTAAATACAAACAATTTTAATTCTGTAACATTAACTAATCATGCTGTAAAAAAATACTTTGCTAAATTAGCTAGTTAAATAAGTAGCTAGTTTTTAAATAACTTGCTAAGATAGAAAAGTAATTTTTTTTATTTAGCAGGAAGTTTGTACCTAAATATAATTAGTAAATAGATGGCAAAAATTCTACTTTCTTTTGATCTTGGAATAATTATTAGTAACTCATTTTTTTATGACGGTATTGGTACATTTTTCGAACACGCCAACACTCGCTAATATATTTTAATTGTACATTCTTATATTGTGAAAGTGCATTATAAATATGTCAAAATGACACTTTTTTGTTGAAATAAGTATGAAATGTTTACGTGACGTATTATAGTTGAATAATATGCTATCTTTATGAATAAACTGAATATGGTGAATTCATAAAAAAAAATGACACAGAGATCTCCTGTGAATGAAATTAGCCTAAAATGAAACCATGAAATGTGGTCCCTGCGAGCGTATGGTCCCTGAGAAGGAGCAGCATGGCTGTTGCAGTGCTGCCACGTCGGCGGCCCTGGGCGAGGTGGTGGACCTGCTGCAGGCGGGGTCGGTCAACTTGGCAACAGTGCGCAAGATCCTGGAGGAAGTGGTCGTTGGCAGCCCTCTCACTCCCAGCCAGGTGGGCCTGGGTTATAGTCGGTCAGTAGTGGGTGTCGGGGAGAACTCTGTTTGGAGGTTTCACTGGGCGTGCTGGGGTCACTCTTGTCAATGAAAATGCAGTGCTAGCAAGTATTTAGAATATCCTGCAATCGTTACTGATTCAGACGTCCGGTTAGAGAGTTAGTGGGGACAGGATGTTATGGTGAATTCAGATGAAACCGAATAACACCGAACACCATACAACACTGAAATGTAAGTTTTGACCATTAAACATCAAAATGCAACCAAAATCATGAAATTAATCAGCATTAAAAAAAAGAGAATGTAAAATATCAAAAATGTAATCTTTTAATATATTAAATTCATTGAATGTAATTTATTTAACATAAAGTTGTTACCAAAATGTATGTACTAAATTAGATTGAAAAAAAAATAATTTTTACTTTTTTGAAAGGTTATTTCTAACTTATTTTTACAGTATGACGTTTGTAAATTTTTCACACACAAATATTTGCCTTTTATTGTACCGATTAATTATGTCGTAGACATGCTTATTACAAATTATGTTCGTAAATTGCATAATCTACCAGTAGAAATGATCCTGTTTTAGTGAAATAAGTATTGTGAAACATTTAGTGTCACATTTGTTCAATAACATACTATCTTTATGAATAAACTGAATTCATAAAGAATATAAACAATAATACAGAAAAATCATATTTCTAAAAACAAATTGACCTAAAAACAAAATATAAATTCTTGTCTAGAAGAATCAGGAGTTGTTTATTTACTACTGCAACTGAGAAACTTAATGACTCATCTTTAATATATTGTGTCTCACTGTTTTTTAAGATAAATCCTGGTCGTATAGCCATTTTCTTGGGTTGCTTCTGTTTCCACCCTCCGTCCTTCCCCGTTTAGTGAGTGATCCTTTCACATCACGACACCTTCATCATCTCTCTGTAATTAGAGTCCCGTGACATTTTCATAAACAAAATTTAAAATTCTCGTGATAAATTTTTGAAGTGAAACTTCTTTACTGAGGGGATACAATTTTCGAGCGCTACAAAAATTCTGATTGCATGAGGGGAATAGTCAAGTAAGTGGTGGGGGAACCGGTAGACGAGGAGAGTGCTTCAGCGGCGACATCACTCCAACGCATGCACTAGCGGTCGAATGGGGAGATAGCAAAGGAGGGGGATACATACGTAGCGTAGCATGCTATATGCTAGTTGTAAGTCTCTGCTTGTGTTTTTGTACTCCTCAGTTTTCATAACGACTAACGGTTGATCCTACCGTTTTTATTTTATATAAACTATCTGCAATTTATTTATTCGTGTGGAAAAGAATTAGTGATTTTTGCAATTAATTTTATAGGTATCATTCATTTTTATGTGAACAGTGTGATTGATAATGTGAATAATTTATCTCTAACTGTACGTAATGAGCAATACGTTTAAGTTCTGTCACGCATGATTCTATGCAAATACTTTTTTTTTTTTTTTTTTTTTAATAATTTTCCTATTTAGTAATTTTATGAAATACAAAAGAAAGCTGTCATCTACCATTCACTTAGCTGGCTAGCTGGCCTGTTTCTCTCTCCAAATTTCTTTATTTGCATTTGCCATTTCACAGTATGTGTGACAATGCACTAAATCAATGTAAAAAACTTTAATTTTGCATGCAAATAATTAATAGAAATTAAATAATAAAAAGACTGGAGTGATATTATAAATACAGTTTGTAAAGTATAAAATCAATCTAACTAAAATTCAAATAAATACTCAGTATTCATAATTAATATAAATGTGTATGAATTTAATTATTTAATTCAGTAAAATAATAAAGATAAATATTAATCACTAATGAAAATCAATAAATATGCTGGTTGTTTATTCTAATGTATCATTTTTATTTATTAAATAATAATGTAATAATTTACAACGCAAATAAATTATACGTACGGGGAAAAACCTCACTTAAATGCACTTGAAGAAGTTTATAAACCAAAATTTTTATTACTAAATGTTCACAATAAATAAATTTTTAGATGATAATGACCAGTATTCAGCATCAGTCACTAAATTATAAGACTTAAAAAGCACACGTGTAATTTTTATTTGTATGTAGCTTTTTCCATGTGAAAACTTGGTTGAGCGGTATGTGCGCATCGTGAAGAAGCGGCGGCCCGGGGACTGTTTGTCGCAGATGGTGGAGCGGCGGGGGTGGGCGCAGATCGCGTCCGCGGACGGAGTGGAGGCCGTGTGCCGCCGGGCGCTGGAGGAGAACCCCGCGATGGTGGCCCAGTACCGCGGGGGCAGGACCCAGGTGTTCAAGGCGCTCATGGGGCGGGTGGCCGCGCTCTCGCAGGGCCGGGCCAACATGGCGGTCGCCGCCCGGACCCTCGAGCGGCTGCTGCGCGAGTAGCCGCCGCTTGGGCCGGCTCGATTCCCGTTTCCTGTTGCTGTTCTTAGTTTTTATAAATGGACGTAGTTATGCAAAAAGGAACCAACCCACATGAAACTAGACACCTGCGAGTACTCGAAATTCGAGTTTCGAGTCGAGTTTTTTAGTAATACTCGAACTCGAGCTCGTGGCTTTTCAACAACTCGAAATTCGAGCGAGCTTTTCTTGCACTGTGCCTATAAAAAAAAGACTCATTATATCGGAATAAAAGTCTTACAGCACTATTATCCTTTACTTTATAATGTAACATGATCGACCGTATACATGAACACATCATTTTTACGTACCCGGGATTTACGAATTTCCGTGATTAATTTTTTTTACTTCTATAATTTTCCGCATAGCATTAATGTATCACTTTCCTGCTTTATGCGGAAGTATTTCCCGCTTTATGCGGAAACATTTCCCGCATTTTACTGTAAAAAGCGTTTAAATTGTCCGGGGTCTCATCATTTACGCCATTAAATGTGTGATATAAAGTCCAGTTTAAAATTTTTATGAAAGTTCCTGCCAGTAATGGCGCACGTAAAAATAAATATGAAGAAAAGACAAATGAACAACAACTTACGAAGAAATATGGATGATGTACCATAACTACAGTACAATTCCAATAGTTATCTTAAGATAATTACCATAAAAAGAACTAAAGATTCTTTGTAGATACCATAACTACTGCAGAAGCATGATAGTTACCACATTTGCACTATAGTTGCCGTAATAACCGAGATGTGTATTTACCGTGATGGTAATGTATTTATTTAGGACATATTAAAATTAAAGAACATTATTGAAAAAAAAGGATGTTAAATCTTGATATGTACGGTTGGCACATGTTGCTAAGAAATAATGTGATCTGAAAGAATGCAGTACTACTACGAAAAGTGAAAAGGGTACTTGGATTTTTAGGTTATGGCAGTCTCTTTCGTTTTTAAGTAATATCGGCCGAAAATTAACAAGAGTATTGGAAGTTGGCAGAAATGCCGATTCAACTAAATATTGGCAAAATCGGCTTCTTCAGTACAGCTCTACATTTGATGACATGAGTAAACATATTTCAGACTACAGGACATTGAAGAAGACTTTAATTTCCATGTAAATTTATTGTGCGTAAGTTTTTTTTGCAAGTGTAAATTGAATTAAGTAAAATGCTTCTATTTTTATTACTTTAAATTGATTAAACTTAATGACAAGTTACAGATATTTGACACTAATTTTGAGGTTAAACAATTTGGTAAATATGTAGAGTAACGGTATATGCGAAAAAAAAATGCTAAAAATCCGAAAATACTTTTATTCTATGCTATTTCACTTCCTCTTTTCAAATCAACCGGCGGAGATAAGAAATTCCAAATACTTTAGGAGATATCCAATTTTTTAATTTTGAACATTTAGAGTAGTGGTATTTGCGGGGAAAAAATTCTAAAAATCAGAAATTACTTTTATTATATGCTCTTTCACTTCCTCTTTTCATTAAAACCGGCGGAGATAAGAAATTCCAAATACTTTAGGAGATATAGAATTTTTTAATTTTGCAATACAACACCTGTACAACCATTAGACCGACGCCATTTTTGTTATTTTGCCGTGTGTTCGTGAATGCGTAATAAATAAAATGGTCGATTAGGTCAGGTCATTTACCTTATTAATACTTTCAAACTAAGCGGACATAAAAAAATGTGAATTAATTTCAATGGTTCTTTAGTTTTAAAGTATTTATAATGTAACTGACCTGACCTAACAAACCCGGACAAATGATGAACATTAACAACTCACGTAAAATATTTTTGTTACTTATTACTTGCGCAACAATATCCAAATAAAAAATAAGACTTTAAAATTAGAAACGTTAAAAACCCACCTAAGTTGGAGGCGGGTACATTTCCTTTGCCATTAGAAGGAAATGATGTAGCCGTTCACCTACGTCGCGATACCTCCGACAGAACATTAATAAATAAATAAATAAATAAATAATCACGTATTGGTTCATTTGAATACTGGCCAATCACGGAACTGTCACATGACAGAATTGTCCAATAAGAAACATAATAGATACTCGTAAACCAGAAACAATGTTGATCGCCGCATGAATACCCAGGTATTGTGATGAAAATTAAAAAATTCGATATTCCTAAAGTATTTGGAATTTCTTATCTCCGCCGGTTGATTTGAAAAGAGGAAGTGAAAGAGCATAGAATAAAAGTATTTTCGGAATTTTAGCATTTTTTTTCTGCATATACCGCGACTCTACATATTTGCCAAGAATTTTACTAAAGCATTCCAGCCACACAGGTTGCCAGCGAGAGACGCTTCTCTTCTGCTGTAAACACCATCTCCAATCGTAGAGCTAATTTAACTCCTGGACGTGCAGAACAAATTATTTTTCTGCAAACAACATGATTTTTGGTGCTCAGTTAGTTGAAGCTCAGTAAGGACTCCAGAAAAATTGACAAGGATGAAATTATTCCAAAGATATGTTACATTTACACAAACATATACGTACTTGTAAACTGTGGTTATGTTAGTTGGATGATATCAGTTACTAATGAACCAATGGAAACAGGTTAGATTCAATGGAAAACATGTTTTTTTTCCTAGCAGTGCAAATTATAAAAGCACTCTGTAAATAGTTACCCAAAATTAATAAGCCCACTTCATTTTAATACTTTATTCAAACATTATACCTACTAAGTTTAAGGTAAAAATAATTTCCCAAAAGTGTAACTGTATCACAAAAGCTCAAGCTTCGAGAACTTTCAAGTAGGCTCGCTCGAGCTTGGCTCAAAGTAAAATTCTTAGGCTCGCAGACCTCTAATGTAGGTCTATCTATTTAGTAGGCTAACAATGATAATGGTTTCTTTTTTTATTTCCATATTTTTCTCAAAAGTTCTCACATTTTATTACTCCATCACAGTAAATTTATGTGCAATAAACTTAAAAAAAAAACTCGAACTCGACTCGATACTCGCGAGTATTTTAGCAAACTCGCTCGACTCGAAGTGAAAATCTTCTGCTCGCAGACGCCTACATGAAACCTATTCTGAATATTTTGAAGTTAAAGTTAATTATAAATTGTAATTCTCGTATTGATAACATAATGCGGGGTATAATTTTGATGGTCCAGTAGAAATACTGATATAATGTTAGCCACGACGGTACGATCAACCTTGTACTATTTTAATTTATTTTCCAATAAAATATAACAAAATTGTATGTTGGTTCCTTTTTGCATAACTACGTCCAAATTTGGTTTCTTAATTCTTAACATATTCTACAAAAATAATCTAATGTTGTTAGGCTTCATTTTTAAAATAAAATAATTTTTAATAGGTTTGCCTAAAACAGTTTCATTGGAAAAAAACATAAAAGCAATCGTTGTTTCAAAGTGATACAATAAGTACAGATGAAATTAATTATTTCAGACATTTTGTACAAGCTTCATTAGTAATTCAATGAATTTGAAACATTAAAAGTTCACATTTTTAATTTTTAATTGAGATGTCAGTTGTTTTACAGTGCTGTGTGGTGTATTTACTTGTAATTCTGTGTTATTTGGTAGGGACGTGCGAAGCTTCGAAATTTTCGAATCCGAAGCGAATATTTTTAGGATTCGTATTCGATTCGTTCAAAAAATAATATTCGTAAATTTTCGAAGCTTCGAAGGCAAACGAATATAAATTAGTCTTCTTTAACTTGCCATTTAGTAGAGCCAATTATTAAAATGTTCATAATTTTTGCTAAAAACTTCAGGAAAATTGGTTAAGGATTCGTATACTTACGTTGAGGTTAAACATACCGACGGCGTACTTGTACGATTCCGTCATACAGAAATATTAGATACAATAGCAAATATGAACGCCATGACTTTACTAGGGCAGATATTCATTACAAAATCTTTATTTATGCATTTCCATCCACAAGACCTAAAAAAACACCACGTTATGCTTAAAATTTAATTTACGTTTTCTAATGTTTATTTACCACGACAATATTTCCGCCATTTTGCGGCCAGATGCTGCCAACTAGCCGAACTACGCCAATCAGTTGCACAATCCACACACAGTTGTGTATTAACATGATCATGGAAATAATTTGAATGGAAATAGGTATCTTAGTTTTTCAGATATACGCCGCATGTTTTTCTTTAAATTCTAGTTGTCTTCGCTGTATTAACTGCGCTCATTTATACCCTTTCTTTTCTATGCCTTGACGTCACGTTTTTTGTTTACTTGTTCACCACGTTGGTTGAGTTCTATAAGCGTGCACCGTAAAATTTGAATGGTAAAAAATGTAATTACATTATACTTTAATTGTTTTAGTAGAAAGTGGCACCGTTTTATATTTTTTCTGACGTATATTTGTAAAATAAACCTGCAACGGAATCGAAGGAAACTGCTAAGAGATCTCGCAGTGAAGTGTGGAATTATTTCACAAAATTGAGTGACGGAAAAGTTGCAAGCTGCAATAAATGCAAAAAGAAATACAAAATTCCAACAGACAAGCAGTTCTCTTTATTATTTAGTAAGTGAGTCGCTGTTAATGCTAAAAGTGCATAAGATGTTGATAGAAATGTGTTATTGGAAAGTTATATAAACAAAAAATGTGTAGCCTTACTAGGTACGTTGATTCGTGATTAAAGAAAATAATAGGGAGCAGAAAAATGTGTTCCAGACGGTTTCAGTCACTTTCACAGTCCACAAATTAGCATATATAGCACAGAATATTTTGTTATACATTCTAGTTAACTCAAACCATTTTGTGAATTTAGTAGTTAGCACAATGATATGGTGTTGTTAACAGGATGTACAATGGTGGGGATTCAGGCTACAGGATATTTGTCAGGCCCATTTCTGAATAAAGGAAAAGGAAAGGGAAAGGGTGGTGACAGTACAGAATGAAAATAATTGTGCTGTATGTCATGTGGGAGCAGTATTTAACACATCTTGAAAAATTATTCGAACTTCGATTCGAATTCGCGAATATTTACAATATTCGCTTCGAATTCGATTCGAACTGAAAAAGTCCACTTCGCACAGGCCTATTATTTGGTCTATTTAAATGCTTATTGGTGTAATTTCGGTGCCTTTGAAGGCACAAAATAAGTTTAGTCTTGGCATATCATCACCAAAGCACAGAGAGAGGTTGAAGGAACTTTTTATTCGAGCCTCTGTCAGATGAGTAGGTACGAGTAAGTGCTGAGCGCGTATCTGCCGTAGTACACGAGACGAATGAAGCCTAGATTCACAAAAATATGAGTGAATGCCAAGTAGATACATCACAAGGTAAACAACGTTGAGACAATGGAACGTTTACCCCAAACACAAAAACCGCTTGGAAGCAAGACTTTGGACAAAATATAAACGAGATATTGCCAAGTTTTGACACGAGACTCAAAACCATAACCTGCAAGGATGAGTCAACGCAGAGACATACACCCTAACAGGTGGGACTACACAACAGAAACAAATACTAAAATAACCTATTGCTGGGGACAATATTACATGGTGGATTGCTGTAAAACCAAAATACAGTAAGTCCTCTTTTTACGTCGTACCGATTTACGTCGTTTCGGATTAACGTCGCTAATGTTTGAGTACTCATGTTTCAATTTAAGTTGTCGCCGATTCACAATAACGTCGTTTACAATGACCGTAAATCTTTATTTTAACCAAAACACCGTATATAATTCGTTTATAATTCTTTGTTTCCTTCGGTAGTTAATTTATGCTACGTAGCGTAAGCTACACGTTCACCGCCTTATCGTATCATACATCATGAGGGACGCTTCCTGCTCTCCGCTGCTCTCCGCGCGGTGATGCAATACTACCAGCCCGCCCGCTCGGCCACCCACGTATCTCGCACGTAGAAGTGTTATCTACTTCCCGCAACGACACAGCATTTTCTCCTAACCCTTTTCGTCCAACTCCTTGGCACTTCAGTAGAGGTGTAAAAGTAACTATCAAAAGTGTACCTGTATGTATTCGTTACTATAACAATTAGTACTCGTTACTATTGTATCGTTACTCGTTACTTCTGATACCGCATAACATGCTATGTTATGTAACAGCAACGAATCGAGTCGTATTTCGTATGCGTACAGTATGACGTCGCGTAAATAATAATAAATCGAATATAAACAATTAAAAGTATTTGATAATTAACAGCTTTTGTTAACCAAGAAACAAAATCTCATTAGAGCAGCTTTATTATAATATCTCTTTTAAGATAAGAACAAAAAACGTGAAAATACGCGATAATAAAAAACAAAAACATACATATTTATAATTTGTAAAAAATACTTTCTTACGTTGTTTCTGTTCCAATCTCAAACTTTGTCTACACACACAATACCTTTAATAAACAGTAAAAAACTTGGACGATGAATTTCCAAATTATACTTTTCTTAATAAACAAACATTGTTCTTTCTAACGAATAAGCGCGCGCATGCGTAAAACATACGAAAAATGCGAGTAACGAAATGCATTCGTGTGTAACGTTTCGTTACTCGTTACTAGATGCCGCACCCATTACTCAGTAACGAATACATACGGTTTGCTACAGCTCTACACTTCAGTCGCTATGATTTCATTGAGTTGGCCGGAGTTTTAAACGTGCCGTTGTTAACTTTATCGTGATTAAATGCGTTTGTAGTAGGCCTACAGTATCAGCTCACTGCAATTCATGATTTTTTCTTCATAAGATGTCTTCCAAACGACTATATATCTGATTTTATATTTCAATCAATAAAGGTAATAAAGCAGCTGGTTAAATAACCATTCTATAAAGCTGAGAAGTACTAGTTGGACTTGTTTCCCACGCTGTTGGTTGTCATTTGCTGATAAAATTGCCCGTTGTCACGTCTGTATGCCAGCGCTTCCGGCCGACCTTGGGCCGTGGTCGGCCGGTGGCATGAAACATGGCTCATTTTGCGTCGTTTCTATTTACGTCGCGGTTTTCAGGAACGTAACCCCGACGTAAACCGAGGACTTACTGTACCACTGAAAAGCATGTAAATTACACCATATAACACAAATTAAAACACCATAAAGCACCGAAAAGAAGCTACTATGTACCATAAAATTATTCAGCATTAAGTTTTTTAAAAAAACCTACGAACTAAGTAGATTGTAAAAATTTATTTTACTCAATTTTTGATGTTACTTCGTTGGTAATTTTAAACACATGTACTGACAGCTTTATTATGATGTTCCAAGTACATCCTTGTAAGTCAAAATGGTTCTGTTTTGGTGAAGTATCATAGAACAGTTGTGTGTCACATATGTCCAAAAACATGCTGTCTTTATAAATAAACAGAATTGGAAAAAAAAAAAACCGAAATCTCCTAAATCTGTTTTAAAAATGAAATCGGCCAAAAAATAAAACCATAAAAATCTTGTCTTTACCTACAGCCGATTAAATAAATTATTTCTTAAAACCACTCTTCGAAACCATGTCGCCACAATGATATTGCAGGCGACGGTCATCTTGCACAAAAATATTCCGTGGGGGGGGGGGGGGGGTGGGGAAATTGAAACATCCGGCCCAGAGGACCAGATGTTTTGTCACAAAAATGTAAATGGACTGTAAAATCAACACCAATGACATGATCAGCAATAATTCAACCCAACTGACAGAAAGTGTGATCAACTGCAGTTCGGTCACGGGAAACTGCAGGGCTACCCACCTTGACGGACCGACAAGCGACAAGCGGGTAGTTTGAAAAATTGCATGTGTCCGACACTAAAATTAATTCTGGCACACAATAGTTACACGTCCAAACACATGCTTGAAAGCCATATATTATCATTTTATCATGTATACACTGAAGTTATTTTTTTGGGGGGTTTGTGTAAAAATTGTATTAATAAAATATTTATGCAAGAAATACGAGTAATTGTAAGACAAAAGATTGCATGGCTTTATTCTTAGCTAAATCTCATTTTAAAATGGAAGTTTTCTTGTTAGTGATTTTATTTTTACAAATGCTGTTTTCACCATAGTTCTGAAATTTTCATTGGTAAATATGCTGCTTTCTTAAAATAAAATTATTTCTTACATGCAGTTGGGAGTGTCTTCATCTCTATAAAGATAAAGAGGCTTCCAACCTGTGAAACACTGAATTACACAATGACAATGGTAACTCAACTCTGTTGTGGACCTCGGACATAACCAGAAATTAACAGTCGGGTTAATTTTACAGATACAAAAATTTCTCTAAAATGTTTTCCTAAGTGAATGTAAAAATATGATTATTTATTGTTTAAAGGAAGGTGAAAATAATAAAATACAATTTAGTTCTGGGTTATTTACTTCATTTTCATTAAAACGTCAATATTTTATAAACTTGCTCAAATCATTTAACTCTTACAACATACTCTACGGGGAAAAAAAAAAATTCCATAGACAAAATGCTCCTCTTATCATTCAAGACAACAGCAGCATACAATAATATTTCACAATAATCCACCTGGTGCAGAATTACAACGTGTGTTGTGCCAAATGACAAATTGTGCAGGTATCAATAAAACAACTTTGGGAAGACAAACTATTGAATTAGTGCCAGAAATATTAGTTCATCAGTCTATTAGTTATAAATTTACATGAATTATGTATTTAATTTCTTTTTTTTTTTTTTTTTGTTTAGAAACATTCAAGAGACTGTTACCAGAACAGTGTTTAATTACATATCTACAATGTACACAACAGTCACCATACATACCATGAAATCACACAAAACTGAAATACATCATACATAACACTGAATAAACACATGACTCTACATTGCTGATATTTCAGTGAAAGCCAAAGGCTATTAGTAAAAATAAAATATATGAAAATAACAACTAAACTAGATGCTGCAGGTAGAATAATGGTTACACAACAGTATGTATACTTCATTATCAAATAAAGGTAGTAAAAGCAGGAAATAAAAAATATATATATAAAACTAACAGAAAGAAAAATTCTTCCAAAAAAAATTACATACTCTGTTTAGATGATTCAAGATCCCATGTAGGTACCATGTTTTATTGCATAACCGTCGCACTGTTATTTTAGGGCGTCAAAAATTAAAAGACGAAATATGTATTCACTTAAAAGTTGCGTGATAATTTTGATCCCGCTGTTAGATTCCGAGCATTTTGTGTAGGTGGTAAACATGCCCTTCGGAAGATCACAGGACAGTTTTCAAGTTGCTATAATAGTTAATAATATAAGTAGTTATAATGGGAAAATATTGTAATTACAGTAAAATTGTTTAAGACATTCTCGCACAATACAGTCATGTTTCAGTACCCACAAATTTCTCCATAATATGTACATAATTTTTTTTCCACCTACGACATTATCCAAAAACTGTTTCCTGTATAAACCATGTTCTTATTTTAGTTGAAATCCATTCTTCGTTAAAATATTACCATAGTCTTATTTAACTAATGGAAATAAGTTTCCCAATGTGTAAATTCTCTTTTAAACAAGTTTTCAAATGTTATAATCTTTATCTGTTCCATCGCCGCTGTGAAGCATATGTGAAAATGAAAAGATGGCTAAGTGCTAGCGCACGTAGTCTTAACATGCATCATCCCAAGTAAACTACCCTCTTTTATCACATAATCGTCGCGCGTGCGTAATCGTCACACCCATATTGTAGGGCGTCAAAATTTGGATTAAAAAAAACCTCATGTGTAAACGTCACATGATGTTTTTGGTCCCGCTATTAGATGCCAAGCGCTTTGTGTAGGTATATTTTCCGTATAAAACCATGTATTTTAAAGTATGAATATAATATTTATTCAGATATTACCGCGTACTTATTTAAATAACGGAGATACGAAGCTGTCCGAGGTGTAAATTTTCTTTTAAAGACTTTTTAAACGTTATAACCTTCATTGTTCGTCTGCGTCGCCGCAGTGTACCGCTTACAAAAATGTAGCCAGTGCTCGTTGCAATCATTACTGTTTGGTTATGTTGCTTCCCGTATAGAGTGCGCACACGTAGTCGATTATCAATATCTCGCTGATTGCATGCAACGTGCGCGCTCTACGCGGAACCGTGTTAACTACATTTGATATCTCGCTCAGTAGTGGTGTTTACTACGGTAGTTATGCGTTCGTTCGGCTTGCATTTGGATCACAGTTTTTATTTTTCTATTTAAAGTTTAAGAAAGGTTTTTGTTGCATGACTCATTAATAGGGCCTGGAAAATTTCGGTGTTTTCAATATGCAAAAAGCGGTACTTTCAAATTAGAAAAGCGGTGGTTTAAAGTCGGTATTTTCGTTATGCAATGGAAATTTTACCGGTATTTTAAATGTTGACTAAATTGTGCAGTTATTGAATATAATAGTTTACATATTTAATAAACAATCCATGTATACTAGGAATAGGCTAATATGCATAATAACAGCAGCCAATTAAATCCAAAACAGTTAACAAAACAGACACGTTGCTATAGATGTTTGCAACTACAAATTTTTTTTTTTTTTTTTTTTTTTTTTTTTTTTTTTTTTTTTTTTTTTTTTGGCTGCCAATGCCACATGCTTAGCCGACTTTAGGTGTTTGTCAATGAAATCTTTTCTATCCCATGAAACTTTACAGTTGCAAAATTTGCACATCACTGTGCTATTGTCAGTACAATAAAACCCATGTTTCTGATACTGATATGCTCATATTTAATGGAGTGGAGGAACACGGGGTTGCCACTTGAACAAACCCCAGCCCACAAATGAGAAGAAACTTAGTGTGAACTATACCCCAGATCAATTTTGAGCATGAAAACCATACACGAACACGGCTTATGTAAAAATAAGGTAATTATGCTGAAACACAAGACTTGGGTTAAAGGATACTTTAACCTTGTGTGGATAAAGTAGAAAACATTGGGCTATAAACGAAAGAAATAAGAACAATGCTATCCTGAAATGCTGTGACATGTTTTTGGAGTAGATAATCACAGCGACAGACCGACAGGATGCGCTCCCGCCCTTGCCGTCAGCGATGTTTATTTTGACAGCTCAAGCAATTATCTTTTCCAGGTCCCTTTGCAGCGTAAAAAAAAAGAGGAAAAAAAACAGGCTGACAGTTTCTCACGCAGAAGGTTGAAATAAGGGAGGGAATGTGTTGAAATGTTAGCTGTTAAAAAAAAAAAAAGGGGGGGGGGGGTTGTTTTTACATGGTTTGTGGCTCTGGGAGGGATGAGCCTTGAAGAATTAGCAGGGGATGGGAGAGGTAAGCGTCACGTCACGTATGACGTCAAGCCGCCGGGCGGGTAAGATAACATGACAGCTGAGACGGCTTTTCGTGCGATAGTGGAGGCGCCGAGCTCGTCTAGACACTGCCGCGTGGACAGTCTAGAGGGGTGGTATCTATTTTTAGACGTCTTTTGTATGCCTGGCTGCTTACAGTACAGCTCTCGCCAAGATAAACGTGAACGCATAGAGCCCAACAAAGTGTAACAGACTTGTTTTTCAGCCGATTTTACTCAAATTTTCGACTTTCTCTGCTTAAATTTTTCATGTTTTCTCAAAAAACGGCCATATAAACGGAATGGATGCATCAGAGGGGGGTCGCATCGGCGGGATTCTACTGTAATGGTACTTTTCGGGAATATATTCGCAGTGTAATATAGAAATGTTGTGGTTTTCGCGAATGTACTTACTTTTCGCGTTTTCATGCGAAATTCGCGATTGCGAAAAATTCCAGGCCCTACTCATTAAATTAAATTGTTTGGCGTGCTCTTTTATACTTCACTTTGTAAATATCGTGCTTTCCATGAATGGGTTTTGTTTTTATGAATACTTTTATCTAACAAAATTTTTTTCCCCCGCATAATCGTCGCACCCCTACTTTTCAAACTTTATTTTAGCATAAAATGTGCTACGATCATGCAATAAAACATGGTTATTTGCAACCAGCTAAGTGTTAACAGCAAAACAATTTTTCTCAGTGGTGGTTTTAACATTAAAATTTCTCATACGTAAGATAAGTGACATACAAACAACCAAGGTTAATTCACTGTTAAATCTTTATAAGTTTAAATAGAGCAGAAAATCATAAATTAATTTCAGTACAGTATTACATTACAACATGCAACATACATTGTCACAAAGTTACTGATTTTGTGCAAAAGGACAACCAGTGAAGTGTATTCAGTACATTATTATGTTCTGTACTGTAAACTGATCTAAAAACATCTGTAGATGTAATTGCTTTATTGTTCACTTAAAAAACTGTATCTGAGTTATTCAATGATAATTTTTGATTTCAGTTCGGATTATCTGGGTTTTCTGACTAGCAGGTTTTGGCTATCCAAGACATACCGGATAGTACATACCTGTACCAACTCACTTATTCACCAAAATTGTAATAACAGAAGGAGATGTAAGTAGAATACACACTTGTAAGACACGAGCAAGCTGACAATGAATGAACACATTTTGTTAAAGGAGGTTGTAATTAAGAGCGAAATATTTTGAGCCTACCACTGAGAACAAGGGCTAAAGATATAAACCAACAGCCCCAAATGAGACCAAAATAAAGATGAAAGGAGTTCGTAGAAAGGCAGAGGGAAAATGAAAAATACAGGAGATGTATGCATTTCAGGCTAGAAAATGTTTTAGATGACATTCTTGGATTAATTTTATTATTGTGGTTTCCAAATTTCTTTTTGCAGCTTGAGAGGTCTAAATACATAAAACAGAAGTTAAATGTTTCATTGTTGACTGTAAAATATTATGCAAGAGAACCATGAACAGTTCAGGATTTTCTCTTAATAACATCACTGTCCGTAAATCAAAAATACAAAATAAATTGTAATACCAAATGCATTACATGATGCCTAAACATAAATAAAGATAGCAAATTTAACAAATAGTGATTCTAAATTGTGTGCAGTTAAATACAAAGAATATTTTATCAATACAAAATACACATTCACTTTACAAACAAGTACTATGTTTACTCACATACGTCCTGCTACAATTTCATCAAAAACATTAGGGCACAAGGATTATGCTCTTAAGTAGAGAATATTTTTTTTTAAATGTTCTACACATTTAAAAATTTGAATGAGCATTTAGTCTTAACCTGCCATAATGACATTACACTGCGTGACACAGTAAAAGAACATAAGACGCAAATTCCGGACGATAGCAACCAATCAGCAAGGCCGCTGGTGCTAGGATCTGGCAACCATGCAGTCGCGCCATGCCTTCAGCATGTCACCAGCGAGGTAAGGAATCCATCGCTCGACACGGAAAAATGATGGCACACATTTCAGTTCTTCCTGTAGCCCACTGCTTCTCTTGCGGTTATGGCAGTCCCAGCAAGGCCAAAAGACTCTGAGACTAGGGAAATATACAGATGGAGCATAAGGTCATATTCTGGCCAAGGGGGGGTGAAGCTAAAAGGGGAGAAGGATTTAATGTGTACTACACGTACCAAAATGGCGGCCGTTTGTTTACAAATCTATCAGCTGTACCTGTACCGGAGGTTGAATTGGAGAAAAATGTCGACTCAGATCATTACATTTATATCATGATGATTCATTTTGGACTTTTATATATATATAAACGTATCAACCAGTAATATTTTGATCTAATATTGTTCCAAACAGCATAACTACAGTTGTTAATAAAAGCAGGCTATTACAGTTGAAATATAAACAAACATCCACAATATTGGTATGTGAAAATCAGAAGAAGAAAATGGGGGGGAGGGGGGGACGGCTTCATGTCTGACGGCTAATGCTCCATCTGTATCCTTTCCTAATCTCTGCAAATGACCACCTCATTTCTAATTTGCAGTAACGTATATCTCACAGGGGTATGCAAGCTTGCATCGCTTGATGTACAAGTTCAGTTGTTGGTATTACGTGATGGCAGGGCTTATGTGAATAAATAAACGTACGCACACAACCAACCATCAATGGAATGTGACACAGCCAATCATCAATTGGGAATACATTCACACAGCAATTGCACGAATACAAATCACAGTACATCAATTGTAACTTTAAGTTTGGGACAACCAACGTAAAAATACGTTTTTATAAAGCTTTCCTCAATTTAAAATTAGATACTATAGTTAAACAGTGTCAGTGCTAGCAATGTTTATGTTACATATTTCAATTCATTAAATTATATGAACAACAGGATTTGGTCTCTCTGCTATTATGAATTAAACACGTTATTAAGAAATAAAACACCTCGGATAAAGCATATATAATAATCCCTTAAAAATTTTAATCAAAAAGCAATCATACCAAGGCTATATTTATAGCTCTGTTGACACATGGCAAATACATATACATATATTTACCACACGATTCCTAATATTTCACGTGCAAAATCAAATTAAAATATTTACTTATAACATAGGTACTTATAGTGCATACCAAACATCTTGCAGGCTATCCTCCACAATTATGGAAATGTGTTAGTAGGAATTCAGCCCAGGTAACGGCATTAAGCACAAGGCATAATAATATCGCCCCCAAAGACATGTCTCGGATCTTAAATTATACACAGTTAAAGAGTCAGTTTGGATTGAGCGATGAAGTTTGTTTTGCCTCTAAAAAAACTTCGGAACTGTGGTGGTACATTGTTAAATTATATATCAGAATATCTCAAAAGAACAGTTGTAAGAACTACTTTCATTAATCAGCGTATAACCTAGAACTCAAAGGATGAACTGACCTGAACAAAATTTAAATTATTCTCTTTCATTGGATTTTCATCTTTGCTTCAAGTATTTGTCTTGTTACTATCAGATTGCCTTGCCAGATCATGATATGTAACAGTTTATTCAAAAGTTATATTTATGTGTACTGTTCATATGTTATTTTATTTCCAACTCTTGAGATACAGATTGAATCTGAGGTACTTTAATTATATTTGAGATTCATATTGGACAAAAAGTTAATGTCATTCATTACAACTTATTACTGCATATAAAGCTAAGAGAACGACACGTTATACTTAATACATTCTTAAATTAGAATTCTTCTAATCTTATTAATTTCATCACTAAAGCATTAGCACTACTAACATTACAAAAAGTTACACAATGCAGGTGTTGCATTTAACTTTATGCATTTTAAAATAAATTGCAATTCATTAGGTAGTTAGGAACAGAAAAGTATTATTTTTGGAAATGTGACTAGACTTAAAAAATTTAGTTCTAACTGCAAAACTAAATATGTTGGTGCTATTTGACTTAAAGCTGATATATTAATTGGAAGCAGTTTTCCTGTGTAAATGAGTTGTTCAATCACAGGACTTTTAATGTTGGTACGTAGAAGTGAACCTTATCAAAAAAGCAATTCACACATAACCCATTAAGGCCATGCAACAACCAACATATTAAAAATTTTATATAAAAATTGTCATTTTTATTCATTTCCACTGTTTCACAATGTGAATATAGCAATACATGATCCTGCAAAAGACCTGACTACCATAAATCTTGCGCTATTATTTGTTGTTAATACTCATCATCACTAATATAAAAATTTTAGTGCTGACTGACAACTGTGAACTTATTAACAGGTTTTTATGACTTTCCTGTGTGTCTACAAGAGAAGGGAACAGAGCACAACTACAAAAAAAACTGCAGTTCAGAAAGCTAGCAACAGAACAGTATAAGCAAAAGCAAGACATAAGAGCATTATTACAGGCATGAGTGTATACAGAATAGGCAAACGAAGAGGCATAAATCCCTTCTAGTCATTTCATTTTCAACAAGAATATTTGGTGGAGAAGGAGGGGGGAGGGGGAACACCACATACAGTGTGGTGTGCATGCTATAAGCACACCAAAATAAATAACAAAAATAGATCACATACATCAATAAAAAAAAAATTTGCAATGTGCAACATCAACATTCATCTAAGGTGTTCTTGGAATTTCCTACTCGCAGACCAAATTCTGTTCACAATCTCCCGGTGCTCGTTAATCTCTAACGTATAAAATATTTGTTACATACAAAATAATTTGCACAGATTCCGAACTACCTCTTCCTTGCCACGATCATCGATGTTACTTCCCGTGACATCCTGCGTGTGCAGCATTAACTAACGACTACTCAAGGTATGGATGACTATGTACAATTCGATTCCGTTCCTTCGATCTTTGGTATCCGCTCGGCGACTGCGGCAGCGCTCACGAGTCCGTCCACGGCCGCGCCGCGCCGCGCCGCCTAGATGATGAAGATCTGGTCCTGGTGCACGAGGACGAAGTCGGTGAACATGTTGATGGGGGCGATGGCGGACAGGGACAGCTGGCCCGTCTGGGCCCACACCAGGTTGGGGCCGAACACCACCGCCAGGTTGGACGACGTCATCTTGTTCAGGTCGCTGCGGTCCATCACCTGTGGCGCGCACGCGCAGATCGAGGATCGAGGATCAAGCCATCTTACAATCATCCATGCACGCGCAGAGCCACGAACACGAGGAGTTCGCAAGGGAGCCCGCAGGAAGATACAGAGGGTGATTGCGTATGGGTAGGGCCATGCAGATTTCCCGAAAAGATTCTGAGACTAGCTGAAAGTTAAAACACTGCAGCATCGTCCGTGTTTCGTGATTGGGTGGGTTTCTCTCAGATACGTATCGATTGTAACAACGCCAATCGCAGTGATTCAGTGCGGAAGCAAACGCGTCTTGAACGGCTTGGCCAAACAAGGCAACGACTTCTCTCGCAGACGGCTGCCAATCACAAGGAAGAAACCACAGGTGGGGGTATACTACCTTGTTGCAGTCTAATAGGTGTGCAGATCTTTTCGCGAAAAACGCCTGCCCCTACGTATGGGGTTAGCCACACAAGTCAACTGTGGATCAGGTGCTTTTATGTGGTATACTCCTCATGTTTTGGCCTGCATGCATGCAATATGCAGAAAACTATAAATATATAAAGAAAGTATATCAGCCCCTTTTCATAGTCACGTTTTTGCAAGCTCAAGAGGGCAGTTAGGGGCTGCTTAATTCCAGTTCCCCCCCTTCTCAGTGAAATAGTTCAAGTTCAATAAGCTTATGACATTTTAAACACTTTAAAATAATCACCACCATTCATTGAACATGTTAAAAAAAACTGTGCACAAAATTTAAAAAACAAATAACCCGCAAAGAAAAGTGTAAACAAACAAAAGGTTAACTTGGAAATTTTTTTCATTTTTTCTTTTGTCATTTTCTGGTTAGCAACTGTTTTCTCCGCTTTAAAAATAACAATACTTAGGCATTTTGTAAAGTCATTACAAATGAACCAATCAAATCTTCAAAAATCATCACCTTATAACATTTAAAAGATTTGATATTCGACAAGCAAGATTACAAGAAAAAAATAATAAATAAATAAATACAGAAGTTTAGAAACTCTCTCATGGTTTGAAACTTTCTACAAAGTAAATAAATATTAACATATTAAGACATTTCTTAAGAGCCCTTTGGGAATTTTAATAATATTCAGATATACATAAATATAAGGGTGAGCTGGTGAAATCCAGAAATACCATAAATTATAGTGTTTGAAAGATTTGAGATTCAAGGGAACAGAGTCAAAGAAAAATATTGGAGGGAATGCAGTATGTACACAAAATGATAATTCTGAGGTTAACTAGGTGTATACGTGTTTATTTCTATGAACTTATCCTATTATTCTCAAGATATTGTACTTTCAATATATAATTACCAATTATATAAATAAAATGATAAATATTGAGTCAAGAAACCAAGTTCCTAACAATTTTTTCTTGTACTTCTTTTAATTTTTGACCCTTGAGAGTGTTGAGACAAAGATTTGGATTTGAATGGTAGATTTGTGATTAAAATTTAAGATTCAGATCCAAGAAAATTGGGATTTGACCTATTACTATGTATATCAAAATTTTTGATGTGACAGGGCATAGATATAGGAGAACTCTGTTAGAAATTTCTGAAGAGTAAAAATTTAAGCTTGCTAATCATAAAAAAAAAGTTACCAAGCAATATTAGAGTTTTAAAATATTAGCTGTAGTTGGAGGACATGTGTCATTTAATTTTGTGGTGCAACAAATCACAGTACAGTAAAACCTTTTTGTTGCGACCCCATTTATTGCGACCACCTCTCTATTACAACCCGATTTCGAGGAACCGTGAAAAAATTGCTGAAAATCCGAAGTTTCTTGTGGTGAGTAGCGTGTTACTGCGTTTCTCTTGCTGAGTGCTGTACTGCCGTAGGCAGCGCAGATCTAACAATAGATACCACTTCCTGTCGACCGCTGTCAGCGCTTGACAACCCCCATTCCACGAATCACGTTATCTGCTTCATTTTAACAAGAGTAAAAATATATTAAAACTGTCAGCAAATTGATAAAAGCTTTATGTGTCCGCAAAACAGGGCACAACATTGGTCCGCCAGTTGTTTTCCTTTAAAACGTGGCTAAAGAACTTGTATGGATCAGGCTGAAAACATCCGGCAATACGTGTAGGTTATAAGGAATCTTGTAATGAATTGAGATGTTATGTTTTTCGAGTAGATATACACAGTGACCGACTGGATGCACGCACGCCTCGACTTGTTTTAACTGCCGCAGCGATGTTTATTTTGACAGCTCAAGCAATTATCTTTTCCCCGTGGGTTGACAGAAAAAGGTTGCTTCACCCAGCATAAAAAAAAAGGCTACGCCACTTATTCCCCAAGCAGGAAACACACTGGCTGCCGTCTGTCTCCCCCGCATTTATCTTTCTTCTAACATTCCACGTCTCGCCTCTCGCGTGAGCAATAACGAAGCGACCACGCATTGGGCCGTTTTATGCTTTGTTTGGTGACAGCAGCTTGATTTTATTCGGTATATTCCTTTTCATAGGACCCTTGCTATTAAAATACGTTTATATTTAATTTTGAAAGCTTGTAAATTCCTTGCCTGAGATGACTGAACTCGAACTTGGTGTGAAAAGTGACATATTTTGACATACTTTTTTTTTTGGCGTGTTTGGTGAGGAGGGAGGGGTCTGAAAATATTTACAACGATCTTACCTCTCCATCACCGCTTTAGTACCCCATTCATAATAGCCAAATTTTACGGGAGAAGAAACGGTGAAAAGAGCATTTTCGCACTGAAGGTTTTTCAAAGGGGAGCGAAGTTGGGGTGTTATAAGGGAGGACACTAGATGGTTTGTGTGTCTGGGAGGGATGAGCTAGCCTTGAAGAATGTTAACGAGAGGGGAGGGAGGGGTGAGCTTATGTGTCATGATGCCGCTTCCGCCAGCCAGCCGGGCGAACTTCCTGTGCGCCCACTCGCGTTGCAGAACCTACAGCTGCCATACTTATAAAGGAAATGTACCATTATTTTTTTTGTTATTCTTACATGAACATTATTGGAAGTATTAAAACTGACACAAAAATATGCTGTGTGTTAAAATTAACAGATTTTAATGATCTTTCATTTCGTTTTTTTTTTTTTTAATTTTTTTCTGATTTTCACATTTTGGTCAAAATGCCCAATTTTTTGACGGTTCCCGAGAATGTATTCGTAAAATCACTGCTTCGTTAAATCCGGGGTTAGTGACGACGGGGTTCTAGTGTATATAACTACGGCAAGCAGAAAACGTACATGTAAACTAACCAGTAAAAATAAACTGTCTTTTGACATATTTTCTTTAAAGGTGGCCTGTAGGGCGACGGACTTGTCATGAAGGTTGCAGTGGGTTTAAAGCAATGCAGTCTAGCATTGTGAGTGACAGCATCCTCCTGCCATTGTACGGCTGGTTTCTTAGCGAGTAGCGGTTTTGGAAGGGGGGAGGGGGGGTGAAATCAACTGGAAATTTCGGAAAACATTTATTACGTCCCCCCTTCTATTAAGACCCTATTCCTGGGAACCGTTGTAACACCCCTCGTGCCTCAAAATAGAATTATTTGGAATTAATTAAAAGAGCCTTGGAAACAAGCTGGAAACAAAATACGTTAAATGAAATGATTTACCAGAGGCGACACGAGGTGGGAACAAACACAATTTAGGAACTTCCAGTAACAAGCGAAGGGGAAGTTGTAGGATCGTTATAATCAATAGAATAAAACTACACGATTAACTTGATCTATAGTTTCCCTGTTTTATTTGCCCTGATTCATTATCATGTTTCCATTATTTTACCATACACACAAAAGGTTTTAACAATTTTCAAAGATTAACAAAAGGAAAACGAAAATAGGCCGGCCTATGCTTATTGAGAACAGTTTACATTCGTAGTTTGACATATAAACATTTGCATTATGACTTTCACACCCAAAGTTGGATGGATTTGAATATTACATTGATAATTAGTTCTATTAGTTTTACAATTTCTTGAGAAAAAGACTGGTCGCTGGTGAGTTGGTCATCCGGTTGAGATAGTTCGTCGCTAGGTAAAGGGGAAATGTTGAAATTACATTACCACCCGGGGTCTTCAAACAATCACGTCGGGTGGTAGAAAAGTTTCTTCTAATGTTTCTTCCCACGGAACAGGGAAGGGGGGGGAGGCCACGAGATGAGAGTATCAATCTCTCCCGGTCATCGAACCCTGTCTGCAACAGTCCAAATCAAACTGATTAGAACTGGTATACAGGCAGTCTATGGGGCAGAAAATGCCCGAAAAAAAAATTTACAGGGAAAAAGGAGGGTTCGCGTATTATCACTCACCAAAACAGGGGAGTTGCCCAGCACGCTGCCATCGTGGAGTCAGCCCGGGGTCTGGAGCTCGCGAATTGCGCGGCAGGACGCGGATGATTTCTTCATAATAATAAATTTCAAAAAAAATTAAAAGCTAAAAAAAATAACTATTACATTGCAGACGGACTAAACTACTTGAAAAGTTTTTTAGGGATAGCATCCCTCAATTAGGCGACTACATAGTCGGTTGCGGCCGGATGGAAGTTTTGCAAAGTCTCGTCGACTCGCCGATAATCAAACGATCCGTCTGCAGTCGCGGCGCGAAGTGTCCCGCGGAGAAACGCGTCTCGTAATTAAAGGTAAAACTTGAATCAAAAGTGGAGGGGAGGACTGGGAGTCCGGACCGAAAGGTCCCGAAGTTCCCCGAGTGAGGGCCATAAAAAAAACTCTGATTGAAGTCTCGAAGCTGGTAGCATTGCGTCGACCTTAGCGCTACCTGTTGGGGGCTGTCTGAAATAAAAAAGAATCGACTCGCCCACGGCGTCCATATAACTCAAGGCAAAGCAGGTGCTGCTCCCTGGCGCCCTAGCGGGCAGGCAAGCGGAGAAGTTCGCGAATTGGCCGCTAGGAAGCGCTTGTGATCAGTTTTGGCGCACTCGTTTTGCGACGAAGAGACCTTGGAAACGGTCACCGGTGTCCAGGGGGTTACGACCGGTCATTGGTCTTACTTGGAACAGAGAAGGAGGGGGGGGGGGGTGTAATGCAACGTTGGTGGGAAACTACGCCCCGTCGTGGCTACCGAGGGGCGAATATAACACTACGACGTGATGAAAAAGGCGGATCTCAGCTCGTCTCTGCGAACTGGTCGCCTGCAAGCTACAGCCTTGCCTATGCAGTTAGAGTCACGAAGGGAAATAATATAACTGGCTTGAGGCGTGACTGAAGGCGGGGGAAATGGTAAGCGGGCTGCCAGTCAGTGATTAGACCAGCAGAATATCCGATACGCCGATGGGAAAGGGGCTCCAGAGCACTGAGACAAAGTTTAACTCAGAGGAGTACACCGGACTAACAAATTAAAATTACACTATAGTAGGGCAAATAAAATTTCTACACAAAAATTTAAAATCATAATAAAAATTTAAAATATATCGTGTCGAATTTACTAATTAACGGCACACCGTGAGGGGTCGTTTCAGAGAGGTTTGACTGTACTTAAGCTTTGCCTCATTGACGTCAACATTTGTTTTCTAGTGTAACTATTATGTCAGTCCATGTGAAATAATCTGTCCCTTCCAGATGTGAGTTGATGGAACTTGTTATTAAACACCACACTATACAACAACATAAATAAGATTATAAATACTGATGTGTCTATACACTGAAATCTTTCGCAGTGAAAATACAGACTACTCCTGACAAAACATAGTTATTTGGAGACATAACATACCTATTAATGCTTTACACACAATCAATGTCTTTCTAAATTTCCTTAAAATGGCCAATTAACCAGAACTGAACCCAGAAAAAGAATATGCGACATCACCAACAAATTTTTTAATTTTTAATTAATCACTCTAAATACATATTTGGATAAATAATGTTAAGATGGGAACTAGACCAAAAAATTTGGAGGAGCTTGTTCTGCTTATGTCTTGGTTGAAAAATTCATTAAGGTAGCTGGTCGAAATTTTTGCAACATATTTTTGTTGTGGGCACGCTAATCTGGCTTCATCTCGTATCATTACGGGGCATTACAGTTCTGCGCTTGTACTGAAAGTGCTGATTGGAGGTCGTTGGCTGGACTCAAACCCCAGCACCCTTCAAACTTCAAATATTTAATACTATATATGCTAAACAATTTTGCATTATAAAATAACCTGAACATTTTATTTTACTACTTCTCTATTATCTTGATTAGCTCACAATACTAACCTATTTTTCACTGGCACTTTTGAGTAATAAAATGCCATGTGTTAAGTGTACTGCACTCTGCTATGGTTTAGAAATTAATAATGTTCACGGTTGCCGGGACTAAGTCCCCTTCCAATTTGTCTGCACAACTTATCAATCTCCTGAAAGCTGGAATGGTAAACAAAAAAAACAACATACAGTACACTCCCGATTATCCGCGAAATTAAGTGGCAGTGCCACTGCGGATAGTGAAAATCGCAGATAATCCGCAAAAGAGCCGAAAATGGGAAACAAAAAAGGAAACATTAATTTTAACTTAAAATCTAAAAATTTATGTACACTAAAAGTTACAATTAACAGTAAATTTTTTTAAATGATGCTAAAATACTGAATAATTAACATACAATACATTTCAGTAATGTAAACATAAAAGTGCTCGGTACTTGCTTCGTAACAAGGATACAGGACTGTACGTACTCAGAGACTTCATCAGACACTGCGTGAGTTCCGAGGAGGCCTGTGGCGTTTTACTGTGTACTGCACACAATACACAATTGTCAGTAGAGTTCCAATTTGCTCACTTGTAATAAAATACAGATTTACATGTGTGGTGTATTTTTTCGGAGCACGCGCGGATAATCCGCACCACGGATTAAGGAGAGTTTACTGTACGACAATGCTTACCTTCGACAGGAATTGGAAAATGTACTTCATGACTTGGTAGTTGTCCTCGGGAAGCTTCTCGAGAATCAGGATCTTCACGTATCGCGGCCTCTCGTCCTTGGACACACCTGCAACCAAGGCACACCGCGCTCACACCCGGGTGCAGATGAGAACTAGACTGGCGACTAGGGACAAGCATACAGGGGCGTAGCCAGGGGAGGGTTTTAGGGGTTCAAACCCCCCCCCCCCCCCCCCTAGCACCAATTCTTTTATTAATTTCTTATTCATCACTCAAACAAATTTCATATTAAAATTAATAAAATTTTTACCATTATGATATTTAAATTTAAGTACCGAAAACTGCTAAAATAGCACTATTTTACACCTTAAAGTCCAAATTTTCCCGGGGGAGGACCCCCCCACCACCCGCTTCAATAAGGGGGGGGGGGGGGGGGGGAGCCATGATTCTTAACACCCCCCATACACCAATCCTAGCTACGCCACTGCAAACATATCAACCTGAACGCACGTTCTATTTGAAAATGCCATTCCAGACGGATGCCAGTTTCAAAATTAAGTTTTATTCACATTCCGATTTATTACAAACAAAGGTATGAAGGAAGATAAATTTAGTAGGATTAAATCTGATACATTTAAATCCAAGAAGCCAACATGTATGACATTTCAAAACAATATCTATACACAAGCAAAGGAGAAATAAGCATTTATCGCACAGTGCCAACCTTGACACTGTCATTACTAATTATTCCATTCATTATTTAATTTCTGGAAGTGATAAGTTGGAGAGTAATTACAGTAGTAAAATCTATAAATAGACTTGAAGTTTGATAGTATAAATATTATAAACAAAACATTATCTGGAAAAAAAAACCTGTGGGGTTTTCTGACTATTAAGATATCCTAAACCAATTAAAATCGGCTGAATCAGATCTCTTCCCCATACACAGGTACATCCCTACACAAGATGTGAAAACATATATGTACCTGATTCAAGCTCAACTATGTACATTACATAAAAAGAATTACATCTTGTACAGCTTAGTTACCAACTTGAATAGATTAGCCAAATCTCAACTACTGCATATTCTTTGGGCCTTCAAGAGCTAGGTAATTTGTATATATTTTTACTTTATATCTTATTCCGTAGTTCTAATTGTGTTAACATTGTATTGTTTTTATTGTTATTTAATATCATTATTTGTAATATTAGACTTTGCATGAGAATGTGTTTTTTTGTTCTATTGTCTATGCGTTATTTTGTCGCTGTTTCAGTTGTCGTGTCCTGAATGTCTTTTATTATGCATCTTTTAGTTTACTGTAACATTACACTTAACATGAGTAGGTTTTGTTTTCGTGTGTCTGTGTGTTTACTTGTGGTGTCCTGTGTCTTTTGTGTTGTTAGTTTGTGATACCTGTCTTCTAGGCGGTGCCTGCTCTGTGGAAAGTGCCTGCCAGTACGTAGTGCCTACCTTACATTTCAGTGCCCACCATATAGTCTTGTGTTTTGTTTAGTGTGTGTTTGCTTTTGTGTTGTGTCTATCATTTAGGCAATAAACCAATGTAATAATAAATTTAAAAAAAAAAATTAAAGCAGCTCTGCTACCTAGCATTGCCATTTAGCAGCTACCATCAGTTGCAATAACCTTCAGACTGACATGTCTGTAGTTCAGCAACCATCCGATCAAATGCCACACCTCTGTAGAACACATAATATCTAAGAGCTCATTTGTACTACTTTCCCCAGAGCAGCTGTTTACAACATTTTTTTATATATAATATTGTACCACAGATGAATTTTTCTTCGGTATTCCTGTTGGAAATATATTGGCTTTCGACGATCCAGCAAAAATGTTAGCTAATCTGGCATGGCCAGGGGCGTAGCCAGGGGAGGGGAGGGGGGGGGGGGGGTTAGGGGTTCAAAAACCCCCCTTAGCCCAAAAAACTTTAATTAAATTTCTTATTCATCACTCAAACAAATTTCATATTAAAAAATTAGTAAATTTTTTTACCATTACAATATTTAAATTTAAGTACCGAAAACTGCTAAAATAGCACTATTTTACACCTTGAAATCCAAATTTTCCCGGGGGAGGACCCCCGGACCCCCCGCTTTAATACGGAGGGGGGGGGGGGTCCATGCTTCTTAACAATCCCCCATGCACTAATCCTGGCTACGCCACTGGGCATGTAATGTTTGACGTGCAGCGATCCCGCCCGGGGGGAACTCACTCTGGAACTGGTTGACCTCGTCGTACAGGTCGAAGGTGAGCAGCGGCTCCTCCAGCTCGCGCAGGAAGGTCTTGAGCAGCACGGCCGCCAGGTGCACGTCTCCCTGCAGGTCCACCGGGTGGCCCTGGTTGCACCGGCTGCGCACCTCCTTCAGCACCGCGACGCTGGCCGACCGCCGGAACAGGCCCTCCGTCTCCAGGGCTGCCGCACAACCCGCCACTCTGTCAGCCCCCTTCTCCACTTCCACGGCACATCGCGACCGTTCAACTCGGGTTATTCACAACAAATCACCAGGCGGCAGGTGTTTCTCGCGAATAAATCCGATCGTTTGTTAAACTGCGAAAAGGTTACGTCCGCGTCAGCGGTTGTTTTTCCTTGCGACTGGCTGCCGTCTGCGAGAGAAGCCATATGGCCCTGTCTGGCCGGGCCGGTCGGAACGTGTCGGCTTCCGCTACGGACGACCGTGATTTGTGGACCGGCAGTAAAACATGCGCAACGGAAAGAAACACGACCAATCACGGAACACAGACGATGCTGCAGTGTTTTTAACACAAAAGCTGGTCTGTAAATCTTTTCGCGAAAACTACATGGCCCTACAAATCACACATCAAATTGAAGGTAAACTAACCTATTTTTTTTTATTACAAACGTTCAATATGTGCACCTTTAGTTATACGGCACGCATCAAAACCTGAAGTCCAATTCTTCCCACACTTTGGTCAACACGTCCGGAGTGATGGAAGCAATAGCCTCTTCAATTCTACGTCAACTCTGGAAAATCACTAGGTAGCGGCGGAATGTAGACACAATCTTTTACAATACCCCAAAGAGAAAAAATCTCATGGAATTACTCTTTGATTGTGACCTCGAACCAAAACTCTACAACGCTTACAGTTGATACTATTAAAATTTATGACTGGGACATTCTTTGATGGACTTACTGTGTTTTTAAATACCATTGATTCACCTTCAAACTACATTTTTTTGAAGCCATGCTTAAAATCTACTTGCAAGATCTCTCTGCCCAGGTGATGAAATCATTACTTGCCTCATTACTTGTATCAAACTGTTGAAATATCATGAACATAATTCAGTTACTTTTGCACCAAATCCTACACTGAAATGTAAAAAAAGTATTATACTTCAGTGGCCAGCTGTTTTCAAAACATTACGCTCAATTAGAAGTCGTCGTATAATTTATAACTTCATTCGCTGCTAAATTGCCAAATAACAGTGTTAGGTGCAGTGATTTTTCCAAAGTTTTTTTTTTTAAACCTGTTTTGTTTAACCTAGCTGGAACAGACTGTACTAGCCTCGATACTACTTGCACTTCAGTAGATGGTAAAATCTCCGTTGGCTTTAATCGGACCTAAAATTGCTCTGCAACTTGAGCGCCATGAAAATTTCCCACCAATAAAAAATAAAATTCACAGAAGACTCAGTTTTTCTAACACCAATGTAAGATTTTCTGGGCTTGATAAAATTTAGCACACTTGACCTCCAAAACAACTTCAAAATCAAGAAGAAGTTTGCTGACTACGTGAAATTTTGAAAAAACCACCCTTCCCAACTATGTAAAGCAGAATATTGTGGTATTGCTTGATGAAATTTCGCATGATTGGACTTAACACTAAAAAAAAAAGGAGGGGAGGGGGGTAAAATCACATATATTTTGAAAAACTGTCCCACTCAATCACCCTTCACTCGAGGGGTACTTGCAGCGACTGGTCGCACGTACCGTCCGGCTGGCTGAGGAACTCCACGCACTGCCTGACGATGGGCGGTATCACCTCGCCGCCGTGGTGGTCCTTGATGAACTGCAGGGACACCCCGAACTGCTGCGTCTCCAGCGGAGCGTGGAAGGTGGCGCTGGGGGCCTCCGCGGGGGACTGCGGCGCCACCCGGTTGTTCTTCAGCAGCAGCCGGGCGTCGTGCCTGGCGGTCACACGAGAGCACTCCAGACTACCCTAGCTCGCACATCTGGCCACTATCTTCCGCCGAGATACCACGATATAACTATACAGTGGTTTCCAAAACATCAGTATATTTTACCTGTGGTGCTCAGCATAGCACGAGCTCCCCCCGGCCCAATAATAAAAGTCTTCAATTTCGTCCCCTCCAATAAAATATTTAGTTTCGTAGTTGTATTAAAAACATGATTTCTGTGATATATAACCCATACATTGCGCATGGCGCATTTGGTCCAATCGTGGTAACGTGAGCACTTTTTAATTCAATCTTCGTGTAAAATCAAAATCAGTTCCGATACCGAATACAGATATACGTTAACTGTGTTTTTACAAATATGTTGTTCTCTGAAAATATTTTTTTAGAAAAAATAAATTATATATTGCAACCAACTATAATTAGAATATTTAGGAAAAAATATGCCTAAAAACCACCTTTTTGCACCTTCAAACCCCAAATTTTCCCGGGGGAGAACCGCCAGACCCCACGCTTTTTTTCCCCAGGGGATGGATATTCCTCAACAACTAAATCAATTGAAGTCCCCCCCAAAAAATATATGCTTGCGACGCCCATGAGCTCATAGATTAATAAAGTAATTTGTACAGATTGGTCGTCAGTACCCTCCCATAGTGGACTCACCCCAAATGTGCGCCCCAAAATCTTGGTAACATCACATATTTACAACCTGACAACAGTGCAACCAGAAAACAGAAACACACAGTATTTTTTTTTTCTAATCAGTAGCTCCTTGATTTTGTGTCTTATCTCATAAACGTTACAGAGATTTTGTACAGGATATATTTATATGTATACTGGCTGAAGTAGCTGTTGTTACCAGTTTAGATTTCCATCAAATCACAAAAACTTCTTATTCACTAACCTTCCACACTGCAATCTAAGAATGAGTCACTTTATATTGCCTCATTTTCAATGCTGACACCAGTGAACACATTTTCTGCTATTTTAGATTTTATTTATATTTACTGTTAATTTATTGCCCGAGAAAATAGTGTTAGAACATGCGTGGTGCTGATGATATTTACCATCAGTTTAAAATGAAGAATGCTGAAATAGCTCTTCTTTTTTATGTTACCTATATGCTTTATTTAATCATGCTAAATCAAGTATAACTTCTAATGTGCATAAGTAAATGCACCTTTTATTATTTTTAAATTATAATTAAAATTGTAGGTGATCTTTGAATTTGATAAAGGCCAATTGGTGGGCTGTAGTAATGCTAATTATTGGTCACAAACATAAGCTGGTTGATACAGCACATCATTAAAACGCTCACCATCTTTAAACTGTGGAAAATTTAGAAACGGCTACAAGTCTAAGTTCTTTCCCCGTTTATAATCTATGTTATTGCATAATTTCAGCCCTAGCAGTTTATTAGTTTTTGCGTTAAAAGACAGACACACATCATTAGATTTATAAATGTATAGATCTATAGAGATAATTTACAAATACACAAAAATCAATCACTTCAATTAAACATTGAAGTATTCATACTCACAGGAATCAGCCGATAAAGCTACTACATCTGTAAATAGTTGTTACAAGAATAATAAAAGAACCTAATTATCTTTACAATTAATTTTTTAATATAACATAATTATATATAACTTTTAGTGAATAAATTATTTAAAGACATGTATTTAAAAATTTAATAAATGCTGATTTAATCTTGAATAAGGTGGTAAATGAAGATGTATAGAAGAATATGCTTTAACCAAGGATGTCCAAGTCAATTCCTTGATTCCTTGTCATCCTATATTATTAGATTATTAAAGGTATTGAAAAATCATTAATTAAAGGTGCAATTCTGTTAAATCCTTGTCTACTTGCATTTACATTTAACATAGTAATGCTATAACAAAAAAATTACTATTATTCAAAATTACCTACACAACTTAAAGAATCTCACATTTTGTGTAGGCTACAGTGAAATAAATGTGCAAACTGTAGTCAATGGCTCCCAACACTGTTTACTTACTGCCTCAAAGATATGTTCTTAATTCATATTACAGTGTCGATGATGTGGTTAGAATATTATGGACGAAACCAATTTTAGATAATGACTAATTTGAATTTACTCACCTTTTAGTTTACTTATACCCAAAGCCCAAAGTTTATATTAGTCAGCTAGTTTAAGGTGATGAACTGAATATATTATCATTAAACAATGTAACAACTTATGACAATTTCCCCATGACTGATTGTAGCAATACCTACATATCCATAAACACACTGAATTATTATCGTTAATATCCTAGTGTGCCTACATTACGCTATGTCAGCAATGCTGAGTACTTTGACAGAAATATCCTCAAATATCTGCACATGTGATGGGCGAGAGCTATGTTTGCTTATGTTTTATACTTTAGCTGCTAAAATTAGACAGAAAATTCGGGAAAGTTAAACGTAAACCCTAAAACCAACCTACCTACCTACCTAATGATACAAAATCGTAAAGAAATCAAGACAGACACCCTACACAAACATACATTTTGAACATAGAAATTATACAAGCAAAAAAATGTGACTGTAAAACAAATATTGAAACTTTTAATTACAAAATATGTGATATAGCGAAACCTTTGAAATATTTCATTGAAGGCACAGAGAATTCTCACACAGCAATCTTTAGGACTGGCACTTACTCCAACACAGGCTGAGGAATGTTGAGCTGATCCAAGTCTAGGTGCTGTTTCAGCTCGTGGAGGTAATTTACGTACATGATTTTACGTCCAAACTTCGCACTGAAAATAAAGAACACACACTATCAAGCTACTGAAAGCTCACTTACTCTAAATAATGTACTTCTGTAATTACTTTGTGAACCTTTTTTCTGGCTAAAACGTTATGGATAAAGACTCCAGTGAAACAGACACCTGCCAACAAGTTTATGCAATACCATATAATCAAAAAATTAACTTTTAAGTTTTTCATACCTTTTTTTTTTTCCTAATAACTAAATTCTGTTAGGTCAGTAAAGTGCAGAATGATGTTAAGTATGTGTCACAAGATGATTGTGTAAAACAGACTGTTTATTCAAAATTTGTGAAGTACTCACCATTATTAATTAGACGAAAGACTATCAGAGTTCGTGAAAAGTCAGTCAACTTTTGACTATCAATTCTGCAGCTTATCCACAGAACTTACAGCACTTAAGAGTAAGCTTGTTTAATGTTTCTCTCTAAACTAATAAAACATTGGCATAAATAATTTTATTCTGTTTTCTGATCCTTATGTGTAAGTCTGGGACGAAGTTATGTGCAAAAGTTGTATGCTCTAAATGTACTGGCTTTTGTGGTCGCAAGATGGCCATCCCAATGACTGAATTTTTTTCAAGTATCAATAAAAAAATACGTTAAGATCAGTTGGTGTCGGAGAGACCTTACTTTAGTAAATTAATCAACGATAGTAACATTTTTTTCTGAAACTTCAGTAATTTTCCAACGCCCGAATTATTCATGCAAGTGTTTATGTATATCCAATCCAGACCAAATTTTGAGATAGCCGAGGTGGTCTGGGGTGTGATAACACTTACCTATTTGGAAAATGAATTATTTTCATTAAAAAAAAATGTGCATTTTTTAATAGTGCTCCGTTTTACTGGAACAAATAAGGGCATTACTTTGAGTGGGCGGGTGTTAAAGAGTGTTTGTCTAGATAGTCAGGATACAAAAATTTTAATCTGACATTACTTAAAAGTGTATTTTAGTTATCCATGGACCTCTTGCCAATCATTACCCCACTTTAAAGAATTTCGCATTTAAATGAACACATTTCCAGAACCCCAAAAAAAATTAAATTAAATTATTAGTAGCAGTTACGTATACAGTACATTCATTATTAAGAACAAAATGGACGGTCTCCGGGTAAAAGGTAACAAGTCAAGAATTCACTTTTTGCAGGAGAAACAAAAAAACTCTTACAGATAAAAATTGAATTTAAATACTTAAATTTTTCTTGCATTATTCTTTTATTTACCAACATAGTTGCCAATGATTAAAAATTCATTACATATTCTACGTATACTTTTAAGAGTTTATTGCTGGAATAAACTAAAAAATCACCAAAATGTGACTTGTTACCTTTTACCCGGAGACCGTCCAAATATGTAGTTTTCCAAAGCATGTGGTGTCGCACCGACCTGATGGCGGCGCGGAATATCTGCCAGACGACCCTGATGAAGTTGGTGGGGTGCACCAGGTACAGGGCCTTGAGGTTCTTCTTGTACTTGCGGTCGAAGGCCCGGTACGCCTGCCACAGCCACGAGAGCGAGGGCTTGTTCTTGCTGGTGAGCCCGTAGTGGAAGTACACCAGGCTGTAGTCCTGCTCCACGTACTTGTCCAGGGTGTACATCAGGTACCTGCGTCACAGTCGCGCCAACACGCCCGCTCACAGTCGCGCCATCGCAAAACAACACGTATCCCCCAGAACCAGGTAGTGACCCACCAAGACACTCTCACCGAGGTGAAACTTCTTTGGTGAAGGCGCTACAATTTTCTAGCTTTACGAATATTCAGATTGCATGAGGGGGAACAGTTGGGGTACGTCAGGGGCGCAACAACTAAATTTCCAAAAGGGAGGGGGGGGGGGGGCAATATACCTTTTTATAAAGAATCATCGATCCCCCCTATTGAAGCGGGGGGGGTCCCAGGAAAATTTGTATTTCAAGATGGAAAATGGTGCTATTTAAGCAGTTTTATTATCTAAAAATTGATTACACAGCACTTTCTTTGCTTCAAGGTTTCAGAGGGGTGGCAAAATACCCTTGCCCCCCCCCCCCCCTTCCTGTGGTGGCGCCCCTGGGGTACGTGGTGGGGGGAACCAGTAGAGGAGAGTGCGCCAGTGGTGACGCCGAAACAACACATGCGCTAGCGGTCGAATGGGAAGACGGCTGGGAGAGGGGACAGGTACGTAACGGAGCATGCTACACGCTAGTTGCAACGGCCGGAAGGGGAGACGGCAGGGGAGAGGTACAAATGATGCAGCAGTGACGCTACAGAATTCTCGTAACGCTGCTTGTGTTTGTCTGCTTCTCTGTTTGCGTAACGGCTAACGATTGATCAACAAAATTAATTTTCTATTTATTTTAAGCACCTCAGTTTATTCATCTGTATGGAAAAGAGTTATTGATTTCTGCAAATAACTTTATAAGAATCATTCATTTTTTTGTGAATAGTGTGATTTAAAATGTAAAAAAAGATGTATAGTCTTAAGAGGTTAGCTTTTTAAGTGTAATTTATTTTTGGTATGAGAACATTTTTTATTAGAAATATCAAAAGGACTTACAGATTTTTGAGATAAATGTAATTTATGTTTGGTTGGAGTGTTTTTTTTGTTCATTTTATTCAGCTGAAGATCGTGAATTGACATATTTGCTTTAAAAATAATAAGGCAGATGTAGATAAGAGGTATTATCAAAGGAAACATGGGAATAAACCGGCAAAGGCGCCAAAAAGTGCCAGTGAATAGATGCGAGAGTATAGGGTATGGAAAAATGCATTTTTTTCTTTTGAAATAATACCTGCATCCTTACAATTCTCAATTAATACCTCTTGTTCAGTAAAAAAAAAAATACTAATAATTTATCTCTATTTATACCTAATAAGCAAGAAGTTTAACTACTGTCGTATGTGGACTCCACACAAACAATTTTGTTAGTAGGAAGGAAAAAAATTATATTGCATAAACCTTTTAATTTCCAAAATCATAATCACAACGAAACAAGTGTACCAACATTGGGTAGATCAGTCAATATCCCTACTTTGTGCCAAGCACTATCAACATACTGTTTTCCATGTAAAAGCCAGCTTTCGTAAAAAATGAGGGTTACAAACTTGGTTCTATTTTTTTAGTTTTTTTTTATTTACGAATCTTATTAAGTTTTTATTTCAGATGACGGTGTGCTTACAAGTCGAAACAAGGAAAAATATTCATTCTGTTCTAACTTACTCAGTTTTAAAATGTCCATTCACACTAAATGAGAAGATAGTTAAACAAGTAGAATAAGTCAAATGATTACATAAATACCACATATTTAAAAAAAAAAAGTATATAGTATATATTCTATACAATAAAAAATTAAAGATACTATTTTGGAACAGTCAAGCAACTATTTAAAACTAATTATTTAAACTGGAGAAAAGTAATTTTTAAATGTCTTGAGAAAAGTATTGCATGCAATAGTCAAAATGTCTATATTTTAATAAAGAAATGCCTAAGAACGCAACTGTCTGAGGTCAAAACAGTAAACAAAAACCTAAAAAAACACTAACTTTGCACTGCTTGAATTTTTCTTTATAGATTATGACAAGATGAGGAAATTTAGTACACAACTAATAAACATAGCAGTGATGTGACTTGGGAGGTTTACTATCTACATGTGAGTTATAAAGGTTGAGTTATAATTTCACCGACAAACTTTGGTTGAGAGTTGGAGCTGAACTGCAAGTAACAGAGAAAGTATTTAAGATGGAACACCAAGTGTCTGGATAATGATTACTAATTAAACAAAGCTCTAGAACCATCGCAAAATATTTGTCACTTTGTAAAAATATTTCACTGAAATAACTGGAGGTAACAACGTTGTTTCCATACTTTTTTTTTTGACGTATTGCTACTCCCAACTACTTCAAAGAAATCATTTTACGAGAATGACAAGTTTTGTAAAGATTGTAGATTTTTGTTTGAATTAACATTAACCAGATGGCCAGTGTTCTCTCTAAAATAAATAATCATTGATTCGCAAAATGCCAGTTTGTTGGTCCAATTCTGACTCATTGTTTTTACCATATGAACAGAAACAATTGAATGTCCTGGTAATCACGCATGCAAGCTCGTATGGTAATCCTTCTCTTTTCAGCCAGGTTGCATAATATTTTATTAACTCATTTATTCTAAAGTTTTACAACTTATTTTCAGCACTACAACGGAAGTTGATTTTAGAATACAATAACCTTTTTAATTTTATGCTTTTTTTTTGGCATGTGCGAGAAAGACTTTTTTGAATTCGAGACGAGATCGAGAAAGCAATTTAAAAATTCTCGTGAATCGAGAAATCTGTACTTTAGTTAACAGGATAATATGATCCAAAAAAGTAAAACTCAATAATCTGACAAACATACATAATTATACAATAATTTTATCAAGTATCCACAATTGCAATTGCAATTACAACTTTACCTTTACACTCAACAGTTTATTTGCCTACTGTCGTATGTAAACATACGTTATTGATTCCATAGTCTATACAGTTTCCTTGAGCCATGGACGGTACTTGATCATGAAAGTCTGAACATTCGCCACTATCGATATGTCACTATCGATACGGACCGCAATTTAAACATCATGTTGCTTGTTATATACTGCTGGCCGTGTGTATAACCTAAGGCCATAAAACAAAATGCAATCGCGGAAGAATTCTGCAGTCATGTTTATATTTTTATTTTTTACCGTAACGTTTTACGTTGATACTTGATATTGATACCGAAAATGATTTCTTTTTAACTTTAATGTTGGTTTTATTAACGGAAAATAATCATTTTCTTCTGTACTTTAATGTGATAACCACAGCACAATTCATTGTTTACGTTTACCGTTTCATGTAGTGACTTGTGAACGGAAGTTGTTCGTTTTTAACTTTTTAATAATTTATCGTGTATTCTACCATAACAAGTATATTTTATTTTATTCGATCTACGTTACGTTGAAAATATGTTAATTATTTCAACACGCAACGCAAAATGCTGCCTCAATATATTATATTACCTAACCTATTTCTTGTTTACAAAATTCTCGAAAATTCCGAGCCAAAAAAATTATCTCGAGACGAGATCGAGAAAATTTCTGTCTCGACTCGTTCTCGATGATGCCGAGACTCGCACATCACTACTTTTTTTGTTAGCATTTGAATATCAAGAATAAGTTTACCAAATACATGATTACGATTTGCTAATAATATTCCAAGTTCACATTTTTTAACAAAATCAAGTTCTCAAAATTACACACTTATTGTTGGTTTTCATTTTTAAACACATCCACAAAATAACACCAAGTTTCCGAGTGAGATTGTTACGCTGTCTCTCAGCATATCTCATATTGCTGCTTAAAACTCACAAGTGTTGGTATTCATGTCAAGTCACATAGTAACAAAGAGATACACAACAACTAAAACAGAAACTTATCACTAAATACCGGTTAAATGATAACTGGGCATAGTTCTGTCTTCTGTACAGTGTTACGGCTGCAGTAAACTGTTATGTTGCAGCCAGCAACTCGTCGGGAAACTCTGCCGCAGCATTAACGCAAGAACTAATCCACACTTGGACGTACGATTTTTGGTGAATAGTTTCCGTTAAGACAACCTTTAAGTTTCAATAAAACTGGAAATAGTGCTTTTTAAGATCACTGCTTCCTTAACATTGCGTGTTTACCAGCGTACAAACTTGCAATTATAGTCTGTATGACTATGAACATTAAAACCTTAAAATTATTAATTGCGCGGTGAATCATTGCTGGTCCCGTATTCTAGTCACGTGGACACAAAGTCTTAACATTCACAGGGTGGAAAGGAGGTAGGCATAGGACACTAAGACATAATATTGCTGCAGCGAGAGTTGCGCCAGAGGTGCGGCCCAGCGAGGTGTGTGGAACGAGCGACTGGGGAATCAACATTTCTTTAAGTGTAGTTAATTATTTTCCATCTTAGAGAAGATTAAATTGTAAGTGACATAAGTAGTGGCCATCAATAAAACTATGCGAGAAATAAAATCTTTAATCGGGCTATCCTTTACGAACCAGTGGTAAATCGTAACAGTGTTATAAACCACGCAACAATCACAAGGATGCAATACATGGAAGTAGTATTGATTTATGAACCACGCAAGAGCACAATGCAGAAACATGTCACTTTGCTCCAAAGGCAAACGACTCGAGTTCGCTAACTTGACACATGTTGGACGGGAGTACCAGTTTTATCGAAACTTAAAAAGGTCGACTTGACGGAAACTGTTCACCAAAAATCGCACGTCCGAGCGTGGATCAGTTCTCGCGGCGATGCTGCCGGCAGAGTTTTCCCGAGGAGTCAAACGTGACGTCGTCGTAGACTGGCCGTAACACCGCGCAGAATTACTCTCTAGTTAGCCAAGTGCACTGCCGGGAACGCGGGAAGGAGACACGGCACCTGAGCAGCAGGGCGTGGTCCAGCTCCCTGCCGCCGGGCAGCTTGCAGGCAGACACCACGACCACCTTGCGGCCGTAGGCGTCGTCGCCCACCACGTCCACGATGCCGTGCCGGGCCGCGTCACGGTAGTCCTCCTCCTCCTCGTCGTCGGGGAAGCTGTAGGCGAGGCTGTCCTCGCCCGTGGGCACCACCGGGGCGCCCACCAGCTGCTCCTCGAAGTTCTCCTCGATGGTGCCGTCCGACACCGGCGACTCCAGGTAGTCCAGCGCGCTCGCCTCCTCCTCCTCCTCCGGCGTCGCTCCTTCCAGTCCCGCCAACAACCACTCAACACAGTCTCCCTTTACATTCAACATACATCAAGTAAACAAAAAAATTTGTCTGTAAAGTCGGTTCACGGACGATAGTTTAACGTGACGTCATAACAAAACATCGATGAAATGATTGCATACTTTTATGAATAAAAATTGAATCATTTTTTATCGAATTATCAACTATTTTGTATGGATACAAAGGAGGAGTGAAATGAAATCTAAAATTTAATCGATGAATTTACTTTTTATTTGCGCTCGTTAATTCAAATATGTTTATTACTTTAACGAACAGATTATTTTAACCATTAACTTTTATACATGTTTGCTATTTAACTTCTTCAAATTTGTGTTATTCGGTTAAGGATAGGACGATGATTGGAAAAGTAGGAAACGAATGGGAGTGTTTCAAGTTTAATGTGCCTCGAAAAAGTCAATTCGATGGTTGTTCCAATCGAGTGGAAGAGAGATAGATGTAGCGCAAGCGTACAATGAGCGTAACGGAACACAGCGTAACGGGACAATGTGCATTACAGGACACTTTTTCGTGCGTGCAGCCGGCATTCATCGATTTATTAGACGTCACGTCAAAAATGGGTGAAAATATTCAAATCAACAATTCCCCCGTCATAAATACAACTTTTCCTAGATAAATTTATTTTAAATACTACTGTAAACGTAGGGTACGCCCAAGTTTTTAACCTGCTGATGCATGATTAAAATAAAAAAAATTTTAGTTGAATTTTTCTGTTTGGATTAATCGGATGTCCGGACGAGAGGAGTCTGGATTCCGGATTAGCGGGACTCTCCTGTGTACTGTATCTCGTATTTAAGTTTATCCCTTGCTCCTGAGTGAATGACCCTTGAGTATGTGTTGATCCTGTGGTACATGATGCTTGCCGTTTTAATTCAATACACATCAAAAATATCCTGGTCTAACAAAAACTTTAATTTCTCTCGGGTACTGCGGAAATTTTTTTTCCTTTCGTATTCAACACACGATCATAATTTATTGTTACATAACAAGTTTATTTTGTACCCTGGATCTTTCGAAGTACTAAATTGAAACAGCAAGCACCATGTACCATAGGATAAATATATATAGGATCATGCCATCAGGAATAAGGGGTAAACTTGGATACGTAAAATGGAAAATTTTATCATTTAGATAAAAACACGTCTACGTGTAACTCCATAGGCATATGTAAGTATTTTCTTTTATTAATTTTCACCACGACCAGTATTCATAAAAAAAACTGTCGAGTTGCATGCAGTTGTAAAATACATGAACTTGGAAGTGTGTTTTTCTTTGGGGAAATATATAACCAAGCTATCATTATTCTTACTATCTGTTGGATATTATATACAATGTACACAAGACGTGTTCATGCAACACATTTGGCATTCGCTGCATGTGTCGAAGCTCTGATTGGCCGAAGCTTAGCACTTCACAGCACAATGCATTACATCGCTGTGCAACATGCTTAATGCTGCAACACAAAAATGCACCTTTTTGCTTTGCAGAGGGACTGAATACGAACAAAGAAACTTTCAACTGGCCACGTGATGGATACAAGATGTGTGCATTTGCATAAGACCATGCAGGTATATATATTTCAGATAAGTTATATTTGATCAGGTCTCAAAGCAGCAAATGCAGTGTGCATAGCCCACACACTGTGATTACGAATGTCATGAAACAAATAAACCAAAAACCAATCTGCTTATAAGTTTTCACTAAATCTACATTTAAAGACAGCAGAAATGTTTCCAGAAAACCATGCACTTTTTTCAAGACATTTAAGAAAAAAAAGACTAAGCAAGCTCAACCAATTACAGTAGAACCTTGTTATGTTTTTTCAAGGGATGATAAGGAAAAAACATTATAAGCAGGAAAACATAAAAGCAGAAACATTATAACAGGGTTCTACTGTACTCATCATTATACTAGAACCAAGAAAAGCATTTAACTTCAAGCTACTGCTAGTGCAATAAAGCCAAGCAAATATTGAAACATAAAAAATATTGTATGAATAAACATAGTTGTAGTTGTAAGCTGCCCACCAAACAAGTAAGCACAAACAGCAGATATATCACACGATAACTGCAAGCAAACCAATGACTTTGTACAAATCTACCCACACGCGTACATTCATTTCTAGTTTCAGGAAAAGATACCCAACAGAGTTGCACAGACTTAGTTCTCAGACACGTGCATAGTACCATTGAAAGTCAACAAACTTATTGCTTCTCAATTAAATTAAACATAATACCTATAGGATTACAAAGATTAACATGTCAATTTGAAAGGCAAAAAATTTAAATCAAGATTACTACTTCCTTTCAAATGGTGAATGATCCATCATACAAATAATATGCTGCTTTACGTTAATTTATATCACTGCAATTTTGAATACAGTGGCAAGATGTTTAAGGCCCATCTCGTCAGGTTTGTATTTGTCAGCGAGGTTGGACTGTGTGATGCTCGCTGACGCTTCTAGCACAGTATTGACTCTAGACTGGCGTACTGTCTCATCGTCCATGCATAGGGAAGCTATGAGATTAAAGCGGTACCTGTAATATAATATGGCAGAGAAATGATGATAATGGTGTAATTCAAGTCCCTTTGAATGACTAAACATTATTATTATTTTAGCACTTTTCACCCTCCTAAAAAGACAGTTTAAAAAAAAAATACGGAAGCCGAACTAGTCACCCGTCCTCAGCGTATTACTGTATGTTTTTGGTACACAGACACCACTTTGATATCTCGAGCAGTTTTTAAAATGCATGCACTGTTTTTTTCTGACGGTTCAGTCACCATATGTGTGCCCGGGTACATAGGGCCCATTATAATAATGATCACCTAAGTCCGACATGGCATTTAGGTTGTTTTTAGTGATCCCTTTTTACATAACTACAACATGGCTTCAAGAAGCATTCTCTGTCTAAACTGAATCAATAACATTACACATAGAGTGATCGCCGCCATTAAAATCACTTTGTTCAACTTCAAACTTCCACCACCATGGCAAAGTACTGTAAAGCATTAAACAGAACATTACACTATCACACACTGGATAGACTTCTGTAACAGATGACCCACCCCCCACCCGTGATTGGTTAGAATAACACTATTGTGATAATGTGTCATCTTTATCATTAACAGAATGCAATTTCACCAAAAGAAAATGGGTCCTTTATAGCAGGTCATGTGTTGTCATTCGTGCGATCACAGGTTGTTGTCTGTATGGTCCAGCCTGCACAAGCTTGTAATTCTTGACAGTCACACTGTTAACAGCACACATGAGTATGAATGACAAGCAAATATAAGTGTGCATGTATTAGTTTCTGTTAAAAAAGAGAACATATATTTAATTCAAATCACTGAAAATTGACAAATATATACATACTAATTTTGACTATGGCATACCAACTCATAATTTCAGCTTCTTTGAGAAATAGTAAAATGTTAACATTGAATCTAAGGCTGAAGTACTACAAGCTAGACAGTATTAATAGCTCCAAGTTGCTTATTTTTCATGAAACTGTATAGGTATGTAAATCTCCTTGCTTACAGTAACCAATTTGTTCTCAATTCTGTCTCAATTAAATCACCCGAATTCAAACGCAACAGATCAGCATAAAAATTTATCAGCAGAACAACAGAATTACTTTGAGCTTAGTGGATTTTTACTTAAATGTAAACGAAGCTGCCTACATATTTTTCACAGCAATTTTCATTTCAAAAGTTTCATATTCTGTCAAAAGAATCTGAACAAGACCCAAGCCTCATTCACTTTATTCATTCACACATCAGAAGTAATCATTCAGACCATGCACATCAAACAAGGTGGTCAGTTATCACAATAACCCATGCCAATTACAAAAGCATACTACTTTTCTAAGAATGTGTTATTTACATACGCTAGCCAGAAAAAAACTGCCGCACTGCGACTGTTACTGGAAAAAGCTTTTAAGGACACATTTAAAAAAATTAGTGCTTTTCAGAAATTAGTACAGTAAAGTCTCAATTAAAGCTTTGCTTAAACGAGGTTCCATTTTATTCAAAATGACTTAGAATACCATTCCCAGCAAAAACTGTTCAAACATTTTCTTGAGGACTATCAAAATAAACTAACTGGTGTTGAAAGCATTAATAAATTTAACTTCAATGATGAAATTTACTAGTTAAGCGAATCACGAGGAGATGTAAAAAAATTTACACCGAAAAAAGCTGGAAAAAATGTTATCCCAAAAATGAAACCACTGGGCAAACGGAAAACCAAGACGATTTTCGAGTTACATCCGGTTATCAGATGTTCCCACGCCAACATTAACTCGGATAATCGAGACACTACTGAACCGACTGGTGCCAATAGGGAAGGTCGCGGGGAAAATACGAGCAGAGGGGCAGAGCTAACAGCATGCTATGCACAACAGACAGGCGGCTGCGATCGCTAGCAGGCATGCCACCCTTACCATCCGTGGCGACCGCAGAATGTTGCAGCTCTGTGTCGTCAAACTCCAGGTTTGGCTCATAGTCATGGTAGTCTGACAGACTGGGGTACGGGTCCTCATGGTCATTATGAGACGCTGTACAGAGCAGAGAACACTGGGTGACGCACACACGGCTGCCCGTCGGCGGGAACACGCTTTGCTGGAGACACCACGCGTAGCTCTCGTCACACCGTGCACGACACTTGTGGACTTCGACCGCCACGAATCCCAGAGACCAATTTATATAACATATCGACCCACCTTCTATAAGAAGCATCTATCTCAAAACAGAGATTCCTTTTTTTTTTTTAAAAAAAAAAAAAAACTTCATTTTCCATTCTGTTTTCCATCAATGAATGTTTGTATTGTAAAAACTTGAATTTTCAAACGTATTCTTTTGAAATTAACTGTGCGAAGATTTCTGTCACGCAACATATGGTAGCAGATATGACAAGATAGATACTACTAATTACCCCCCCCCAACCCTCCGCGGTCCCTCAAATATGTCCAGGAATCATTTAAATCATATAATGATACTGGCAACACAGCAGCCCAGAGTATGTTTAATGGCTGGCACATTGTTTCCTATTGTGCAAGATTGCAGAGGACGAGAAGATAACCAGGAGTGCTAAAAGGCCCACATGTCGAAACACACAAAGACAAACATCAGTGAAAACTGCTGACGGATCCTCTGTGGTTGTGGTCGCTGACGCGTCACGCTAACGAGGTGAGGATCGTGAGTTTTATCCCAACCCCCAAGCATGAGTTTAATTTACGTGCCTAATGGTTATAAACCCTACTATAATCTCGAAGGTACCATTGCTCTAGGGCTGCGTCCAAAAAAGTATTTCGGGAATAGCCATGACGTAATAATATTACCGTTTTTTCAACTACATTGAACACAGTATAAATTTACAGTGTAAACAAGTGCTCCTGGTGGTTGTTTTCGAACTTCTCACAAGCGAACAGTTTTATAATATAAAACTGAGGTGATAGGAAGGCCTGGTAATAACTACATACTCAAACACAGTTACATTGTGGTGAAAGATTGGAAATACAAGGAATTTGTGGAGTAATCATTTAAAAGTAGTAAAATATGGATTAAGCAAAGGCTAATAGGTACAATTGTACATCTCTCCAAAATTATATTGTGTAAAATGTGGCAGAATGTAGACAAAAACTCACAATGTTAGCGCAAAATTAATTTAATCGTCCATTTTTTTTATACCTAGTAAATCAGCACCATTCTACTTACCCCAGTGCACGGAAGGCATGCCTGTCTAGTCACATTCTATTCCTGGTTAATCCTTGCTATTTAATATATTTAAAAAAATAAGGGATAAAATGCTGCAGGTTGAAAGGAGCACCCTTCAAACGTACAAATAAATGAGATATTAAAAAATCATTTAGCTTATCAGTAGTATTTGTTTTACTCCTGTCCCTTTTCATTAGATTTTAATGTGAGGAGAGTTATAAAAACAGCAACTGTAAACACACAGCTTTTGTTTTTAGGAACGCCCCAAAATCCACAACTGCCTTACCTTCTATATAGAAACCCTTAGCACATATACAAATGTAGGCCAACTACTATATAGAAACCCTTAGCACGTATAAAAATGTAGGCCAACTAAACATATCTCCAGCAAAGCCTGATACAGATTCGAATCACACTTACTCCGGACAAGCACAAAGAACTAACAAAAAGCAAAACAACATCTACACAACTACAAGTTGGGCGAAGAAGTTTACCCCCTTTTACAAATAATGCATACGGTTACTACCCAAAAAAAAAAAAGAAGCGAAACCTGTAATAATATAACCTTTTAAAATCTACTTAAACTTTAGACTTTAAAACAAAACATGGTAATGCGACTGAACGAAATACGGGCTATACCTGTCAAGCCCCTTGCAGAACTAAACGGTGGCTGATAGTCGGCTTCCATTGTACTGCAAGTCGTATTAAGTATCTAAACACACGAAAAATCCGAAAAATATATACTTTTCATCAGCCCAAACAGACATTACCATTACAAACACAACAACCGCTTATCTAACACCTTTTTTTCCTTCTATTTTCTATTTTAACATATGGAATCAGATGGACCAACCCTTGAAAAATTAAATCAAACATTTAAGACAACTGAAAATAAGTTCCCATAATACACATTTTTGGAATCAATTTAATTTATTTATTTTTATCAGCAATCTGAACTATTAATTTATTATGTTACGGGCCTCGTCAATAATACATAGTACCAAAATTAACACTTAATAATCAAGAATATATGCCGGAGGAAGTCCCTTTCGTAATCTCTAAAAGAAGTTGTCGCTACCTCTTCATTCGCCCAACATGATGGACGGGAAACCAAAAAGACTCACGAAGCGATTTTTTTCTTATTTTCCTAACGTAACTAAAAACTTTAAGTGTATTTGGGAGCGGTTCGGTTTAGGGAGGAGACTAAGTGCGTCTCAGGCCGAAGCTTATATTCTCTACACATGCAGGGTATTAGCCATGCAGAAGGGGTAACATGCATCATGTACTTAGAAGGGATTGGCCAGCTACGGCTGCGATTGGCGCCATGACTAACTCCCCTCACTGACTATTCTAGACTAAAACTGGATAAGTTGGGCCCAGGTAAAACCTGCATAGACACAGCAAAACCCTTGGCCCCTACATGCAGGATGTAAAAGATCTAGCATTAAAATAAAGCAGGTTTGTTATAGGTATAAACAGTGGGATGGTTATGAAAGAAGAGATGAACAGAGTAGAAAGAAACTACTAAGCAAGTGGGCAGGAAGTTGGATATGGCTGTCCGCATTAGTTTGGGTGGTGCTGGCTCATTTGGGGGCGACTTTTCATCGTTTTCCACCGGGCTGCCAGCCAGCCCAACTTAAATAATGGAGAAGCAAAAAGAAAAATAACGGTGCCTACTAATTAAATTATACAGGTAATTCTAACTTAACTAACACTACTGTGAAGTCCAGCACTAAACACTGCTGGCGGTGTCCTCTACAGCAACACAGACCGCCTCCAACAAGAGAGGGGAGGGCGGCCCCAGCCCCAGCTACGAGAAACACTGCGTGAAAGCCTGCTGAAGATCCGCCCCTGGGGCCCCCGGAAGAGCACCGTGTGCCCTGGCACTTGTCCTTCGGGGCAACCGAGGGGCCGGGATGCCGGCTGCAAAAGTGGACGCCACCCTGCGCTCTGCCGGCCACACACCGACAAAGTGCTGGCGAGTCTGTAGCAGAACTACAGGTCGCCTCACGGGCCTCTACAGCTTGGCCTTCGCTACCATTCAAGAGGCCACACTTCTTTTGGAGGCCGGCGTCAACATCCGAGGCACCCACCTTGTGGCGGAGCTCCCCAGGGCCTGGGGCCACCCCGAACTGCAGTGCATCCCGCGTGGCGCAGTGCTGCAGTTGGCGGTAATGCACCACCCTATGTACAATGCGAGCCAACAGTGGGTCTAGGGGACTTGTCCCCTCCGCCGGCCTAGCCTCTACTCCCGTTAAAGGGAAGGGGTCAGTGGCCCAAGGTCTTGGGAACCTCGCCCGACGTAAACAACACCCAGCTAAACACAGTGAAGTATGTCCAGCCTGTGCCTACATGCTAAACTAAGTAAACAACAAAACAAACCTAGAAATAAATTAAATAACCAGAAAACTAGAGCAGTTAAGGCCAGCTACTCAGCTAAAGCTTGACAACCCCCCCCCCCCCCCCCTCACAAAATGTATGGTTGGACAACACACAAAATTAAAGTAAAAAGTAAATTCAATTCCCTCGAAATTGAATTTAATCCAAAACTGGCCAATTTTCAGTCACCGAGCTTCGCAGATTTTAATTACTGTAGTAACATTTATTTACAATCTCCAAATAAAAATGTTTTTTTATAGGTTCAAAACAGGGGGTTAGGGGCAGCAGTTCGTGACTTGGTACTGCTCGCGGGCGTCGGAGTTCCAATCCAAGCTCGGATACTCGGCCCTTGGGTTCACTATGGCGATCATGAGATCCCTGTCAGCCAGTCAGCAATGACTGCTGGAGGTTGCTTCATTAAGCAATTCATCTGAGCAGTGGTGAATGCAGCTTCGTAGATGCATCGTTATTCGGTTCTTGGGCATATCTGCGAGAGTAGGAGCGTGACTGCCGGCTCGATAATTTAATTCAATTACAGTAGCGGATCCAGAGGGGGGCTAAGGGGCTCAAGCCCCATCCAAAAGCATCTGGGTCTACTATTGTTTTAGTGTTTGCCTTGATAAAACCTAGCCTCAGCTGGGTCAAGCCCCTCCCAAACCAAAATTCTGGATCCGCCACTGGAACGGGCGCAGCCAGGGGGGCGGGGGGGGTTTAGGGGTTCTACCCCCCCCCCCCCTAGCACCAAATCTTTAATTAATTTCTTATTCATCACTCAAACAAATTTCATATTAAAATTAATAAAATTTTTACCATAACAATATTTAAATTTAAGTACCGAAAACTGCTAAAATAGCACTATTTTACACCTTAAAATCCAAATTTTCCCAGGGGAGGACCCCCGGACCCCCCGCTTTAATACAGGGGTGGGGGGTGATGCTTCTTAACACCCCCCATACACAAATCCTGGTTACACCACTGGCCATTGGTCAATCATGTAGGGTTGAGAATAATTTCATGCCTGTGGTCCGGGTCAATCTGTTTATTAACCATATTTCCAACAGTTAATATGATTTTCGACCATTGATGGGAGCAAAGGTCTAGAGTGAAGTTTTATAGTTAATCGCTGTCCATGCCAAGCAGACAAAGGTCTTGTCGGCTCTTTGTACCGTACACCGCAAGTGATTGTGGGATTACGGCTAATGTACCGCGAGTAAAATATCATGCCCCAGCGATGAACCGATTGGTTTGAGAAGTTTCGTTTGTCTGCGAGTTTTTAGTTAATTTCGGAATGTAAATGTTACTGCATCGTAAAATGGCAGCAATGTACTGTTTTGGGTGGAGAGAAAAATACGACAGACTTCGTTCTTTATTTTTTAATTTTTTTTTTTTTTTTAAGAAAATTTTCAACAAACTTACAAAGTTAAATTCTATGGTACTAAAATTAATCTTGGTGCAAAGCAAAAATTCTTAGATTTTTTTATGTAAACAATTCAGGCCATAGCTAGTCGGTGAGGTCTGGATTAGTAAAGCTAAAAGCAAATTGCAGCTAGAAAATATACTTCAGTGAAAACTGTGCGTACTATTTATAAACACTAATTTACTAACAAATACAGAGTGAATTATTATTTTTTTTATTTTTAACAGAGGCAATGAACTCTCATTGTGTAAGTGTTCACTATGTTTCTCAAGTAAAGGAACTTCCTTAATTTTCCTCTTCGGGTGGAATGACTGTGACCACTTCCCTGCTTGGGCCCAGACAAAGTACCGTATTTACCAGCAGAAGGGTTGCCCCTTAGTATGGGATGCACCCTTATTTTTGGGCCAAAAAAAATCTTAACATTTTCACCATAAGTTGCCCCTGCATATGGATCGCAGCACCATATATACTGTCTTCACTTGAGTTCAGCGGATACAAATAATGTGTTTTTTTCTCAGCTTAATCGGCTCTTGTTTGTCTGTTTACTACAGTAGGATGAGAGGCGGCCCCAATTCGCTCCCCCCTCCCCCCAAATTAAAGACCCTTCTAATTTCCACACAACCTAACAAGACAAAGAAGAGACTGATATTTTTTATACCCTTGTTTCCCTTTCCACCATTGTATTTTTTTGTACCCATCCCATTGCCGTGGAGAGAAGAGGTGGCAAACTACTCTTTATCAGCTGCGTCTTAAATTCTAGCACCCAGTTTACCGTGTGGTTGGAGGTACATAAAAGGTGGTCTTAAAAACACCAACGAGGTCTTCAGTTTTGTCACGGTATGTTTAGTTGAAAGCGTGTGTAATTTCCTACAAAAACAACAATGATTGGGCACAGTTGCGTCAAGAACATCTGTCAAGATAAACACGTTAATAGTGTGTGGGTGCCAGTTCACAGGACATTTAAAAAGAAGTGAGGGAGGATGACCGTCAACACTGCCATATGGTCATTCTCTCTCTCTCTCTCACACACACACCAACACACACACACACATTCTCTACACACACAAGTGCGCTCCCTTCCTGGCTGGTTTATGTTTGGATTTTCCTCACCTCTACTCATCAATGCAATCACAGAAGTAGACACGGCTCGCACAATAACCGAGCTGTTCACAGAACTTCACACGGCTACCGAGACATTTTTATTGAACAATTTATACTTACCCGTGGAGTTATATTTATTAAAAACCAACATAGGTTAGTTAATGTAAACTGTGAATTGATAGTTGTAAACTGACAAGTAAACACACTAGAACAAACATCAAAGCTTTCATGCAATGAACGAGTGTTTGATCGTCACATGTCCACAATGACAAATTAAGCAGGAACCACTATTATCGTGTGAACATTTAATTTTTTAATATAGGGGTACCACTCTAAAAGACTATGGATTATTTGAGTTTGTTTTATTTCTAATCATTCTGTGAAGGCACATTCATATACATATATCCAAGTAGTTAATATGTACTTCAAGTTTTTAATGTTCACCTTTACAGTAATGCAGGCGGAACCATGCTAGAGTTCCAGTAAACAGCCACGTGTGAAATTTGGTATTTTCACGTTAAGGGTTGGTATGAAATTATTCTAAATACTACCAGTGATGTAAATTTATTTTTTGCATTAATAATGTAGCCGCAACTGTTTTCTACTAGATATTTCCCAGATTGTTTTTACCACCCTACTGTTTACTTGATACTAGCTGCAACTTGATCCTGTGGTTCTCCAGAGATCCTTAGGAATATAGCTTAGCCGAGACTGTTTAATAACCTAAAACTCACTCATATTTTTTAAAAGATAATACGACAGTACTGATCTACTGATTATGAGCCAAAGACTTAATTTATAATGTGTGATTATACTATGTTTATGCAATGATTCATGACCTTTTTAGTTTATTTTCTGAAAATTTCACAATTGCAGAGTAACTTGCATCCCTATTCAAAAATATTTCCTTAGGGTAAAAAAAAATCTGATCATACTTATAAAGAATCCAAATAGAAAACATAGTGCAAAAACGACAGAAAACGAAATACAGAAGTAAACTCTCTTCAGTTACAAGGCAATTTTATTCAAAACATACAAACAACATAACTGCATACATCACACTTTACTGAATCCTTTAACTCTTTCAAAAGTCTTGAATTTTTTCTAATGAATCACAAATTTTTTTGTTATACTATTATGTACAAACAAAAATGAGGTTAGATTTTAGAAAATAAAATTAATAAACTTTACGTGAACCTAACTTTAAACATTCGGGAAAACATAGGAACAAAAATGCATCTACATACTGTACTTTATTATATGCATAAAACTTATGCTGGAATCCTCAAAATTTATGCACGACTTATAAATTAAAAAAAACTTCATACATCCTTTCTCTCGATTTAATATAACAAACTTTAAAAAAGTAACAATGTTCTAAAATAAAATTATAGTTAAAGAGATTTACTAAGTTAAATATAAAATTAATACAATCTATTCTCCATGTACATAAGGAGTGTGCTTTATATTTATAATTGAAAAGCAATTTTCAGTAAAAAAAAAAAAATAGCAGTGATACAATACAGCAAATCCCTTAACGGTGCAAACAAAAGTTTGTAAGTGATGTATCAAACCACACTAGCTACTGCAACAAAGTCAGTTAGTAAAAACTACACCAAAAGATTAAAAAAAAAAAGCATACAACAATTTCTGTAACATTCTTGATGATTGCACAAGATTATCATAGGTCAATACTTATTCTAATTTTCAAGCAAATACAACTTCCAATTCTCTGTACAAAATTTATTGGTAATTAAATTTATAGTTCTACTAATTTTTTTTAACAAACTATATAAATCTAATACTTTTAGCAATGCATAAAATCACAGCGCTGTAAAACTGATCCGTCATTACTTAACTGTACATAATGACATGATGGTACACACTTAATACCACCCACATGCACACAATGTGATGATGATTACAACACACACAAGAAAAAGAAATATCACAAAAAAATTCCATCTCTCTTCCACTTTGGTGATGCTACACTTTCGTTACCCTGTCTTTCACGTACTATCAACTACAACCAGTTGCACTCTACGAAAAAAGTCAAAAAATAAACACTATAAATAAATAAAGCATCTTCCATTTGTTAATTTCTCACTTTTATATACACTACTGTACAGCCACATTATTTGCAATTCATAAAAAAGTGTATCACTTATGCAATATATATCTATATCAGTTATTTACAATACAAACTGTGTCTTCACTGATTGTTCACAAAGCTGTTAAGCTGCATGATATTATGAGCTTAAGCCATAAAAAAAAAAAATTCCACCACAAACTTTATTGAAACAAGGGTTCTGCGAAACATTACCATTTCAAATCAAATTTCAAAAATGTACATCACAAATCTTAAATTGGATTGTTTCAATAGTTAACTGAAAGTATGTTTACATATTAGGAGTATTTACATATTAAATACACTTTTTCAAAATGATTTTTAGTTATTGACAAACTCCTTTTCAGCATGCAACAATTAGCAAATGTACATGCATTTCTAATTTTCAATTCAAAATTGATGGACCCCAGTGCTATAAAAAATTATAAAATTCAACCTCTTTGTAATTTTTTATTTTATTTTAATAACTATATACTTTTTTGGTATACTTCTAGTATTGTTCTTGAAACGATTTGTAAATGGAAATAGTATTAAAAAAACAACAGGAATTAAATTCATTTTACGGAAGCTTCACAGAACCCTTCTTAAAATAAAAACATTATTGTTAAAAAATTATGGTTAAAAAAATACTGTTGTCAATGAATTTTCTTTACACACATAGTAATAGTTTGGAAGCTAGGGGTGAAAACTGTTTCTTTGAAGTGTTTGAAATATTTATTAGTGCATTTTCTTATTGAATTATGAATGTATCGCACAATATTGATAAAAAATATGTAACTATTCTATGAAGAAGAATAATACAATCATTTAATACTGAAAATATCTTCAAGATATTTTATAAAAGATTTGAAAATTTATATCTAATGAAAAAAACTGATTAGTAATTTTGAGCAGTTAAATAAACTGTATTTTAAAACAGTTGTAAAATGGCAAGAAAAAAACACACACGAGCATTACTGAAAACTGACAATCGCAACTAATACTGAAAGAACTAAACACGTGAGCAGTGCAGTGGCACGAAATTGTGGTCCTAACGCCAGTGGCTCGATAATGCCAGGTTACAGAATATGACAAACTGAAGGAAGCAGGATGAGAGAGTGCCAACTGTAATAACAATTACAGATTTAATTTGAAACGTTAAATTTTGAAAAAAATAAAATAAATAAAATAAATATTTCAAACACTTAACTGCCACAACGGTGCAAATCAACAGGACGCCGATAAAGCGCAGTCAAAACCACGGACGGTAAACGACCGGGGTGAGAAACACGTCGCAGAGTTATCTGACTAGCATAGCGAGAAGCACACCGAGTTACGCTGTGTCCACACGAGAAACGCCTTAGCACACATCCCCATGGCACAACTTCGCAGTCCACCTCAAACGTGCGATTCCTTCCTCAGCGGCGTAAGTCGAACACCTTTGGCAAGCATCTGAGCTTCAAGGTCGCGATCTTCTTCTTTATACCTGGAATCAACGATGGAGCGTTTAAAGCCAACTCTGCGCTGCACACGGACGGAACACAGTTCACTCAACAAGAAACACAGAACACCGTCGTCAATTTGTGACAATAACCGCTACTACGTGAATCCAACACGCATGCACCGTGAACTTAAACACAGAAAATATTGCAACATCACATCAATGCTTTCGATACGGTAGTGAGTGGTACAGATAGTGTAAATATATAAATTTGTTCAAAAAATAAAATAGTACACAATGGGAATACGAGAGAAGTAATGAATGACAGTTATTTATAAAATGTTAAACAGCTCCATGAGGAGGAAAAATTATGAATACTGCAATACTAACAAAGCGGTGTCTTGATTAACCGAGCTGTGATTAACAAAGGTTCAGTTTCATCCAAAAAGCTCTGAAGTGCCGTTCCCTGCAAAGACTGTTGAACCATTTACTTGAGCTCCTACAAAACGGTCTAACCGTTGTCTAAAGCCATATTAAAATAACCTCACTGATGCAATTTACTGGTTAAGCAAATCAAAGAGATTTTTGGCTTTACAGCACATTAATTTTATCACTACTTTGGTGGAGTAAGTATTAAAAAAAAAAACAAAAAAAAAAACAGCTTTCTGTAAAAATAAAAACACAGAAATGTTCTGTTTTAAAAATGAAAATGGACTGATATCTTCTCTCTAGCTCGTCTGGTGTGAGTCATCGCGTGTGTTACCGACTTTAATGACTTCGCTGTCTACCAGATGTTAAAAGCCCGTGTGCATGCGCGCACACACACCCTATACCACACTTACCAACTTGTACGACTTACCTGCAACATGAACGGAAAATGATTTTACCTTATGGTTGTACCACACTCTACCCACTTTAGGATATTATTTTAAAAAATGCTGACTATTTTGCTAAATAAGTAATGGTATATCTATGTCAAACAAAAATAAAATACATACATTTTGATTTCATTAGTTTCCTCACTGGCAGCTACTAGCCAATCATACCCAGAGATTCACTTTCGTTTCAGCTTGTATAATATGGAAGTTTTTTGAAGGAATGGAATTAATATTTTGCAGGCGTAATATTTTTTCTCCATGAATTTACTATGTCTAACTTACTTCAAGATCAAATTGGTTTAATGAGGCATGTTTTCTAATTGCAGTTGTGGCTAGTAGCACTATGAGACTTACAATATTTGGTATGGCTTCAATATTTTTTTGTGTCAAAATTATGACTGGGATAAGCATGTAGTACCTTTGTCCAGTTTGTTGTCATTATGTAATCATTGGAAATGGTGGCAAAAAAATAAAGAAATAATCACTGCATCGAAACAAATCATATCAGCAATTCAACATGTTGTGAAGAAGATAAGAAAATTCAGAATTAGTTTGTGAATAGCATGGACGTGATTTTATTTATGAATTTCACTGTGGAACATAACCTACCACTGTAAGTGGTCGACCTCATAGGGTTTCTGTTTAGGAATATGTGTTCATTAGACATTAAGAAAAATCTAGCAGGGGCAAAACAAAATAGCTGAGCTATTTTCAAAGAGACTTTTCAAATGCTACTTACTAAATCACACTTTCAGTCCGTCTATCAACACGAAAGTAGTAAAAGTTAAGATTGTAGACTATATCCTGGGTAAGCAACTGTTGAGTTTGACAAAGATGTGCAAAAAAAAAAAAGATTGTCTCACACATTTTTTTTTTGAATAACTTGGTAGGTGATCCAAATGTTTTAAACAAAAGTAATTTGATGTTTGCTAAATTGAAACACAAAGTGCCTGCAGTTATGCTTGAACACAAACTGGCTTAGCGGGACTTATTGTAATGGTATGTTTGTGTTACTTGATTAATTTGGGCCACATAAAAAGGGTAGATAGGTAGCTCTCAGTAAAAATGTATACAATTTATTCTGGACATAGACATGCCTGTGGTAGATTGTAAAAAAATGTTGAATAACTATTTAGTAATGTTGTTGTTTATTTTAAACTTAAGAAAAAACAAACTGTCAAGTTTGAATCTCGCCTTAACTAAGAATTTTTATTTGTTTACTGAATTTGGAATTTCAAAAGTTGGTAAGTATGCTAAACACCAAAAACATCTGCTGGCATTCTTAAGCAGTTGTCTTAAAATTATGGAACATAAAACAATTTAGGGACGATTCTTGTACATGATACGAGGGCGGTGTTTCGTTCTGTCAGTCGACACTGGTACGGGATGTAGGAAGCACTTTGCTTTACCTTGAATACACTTGCTTGCATTGCATACAACCACCAAATACTGTCGGATGTATTTTGTAGTATTAGACTGAAAAAGACACATTTGAAGTGCTCCAACCATGTAGCTTACTAACTACTAATATGCAGGAATATAAATAAACGTACTATTCTTTTTTTTTATTTTTTTAAAGAGGGTGAAAAACTACTGCAAAGTTTGTTAGTCTTGAAAGTGTTAAATACTTCAAACCCACCAACATTCAATGCTGAAGGAAAGTTTATTATTACTATTATTACTTGATAATATATTGTTTATTACAATGCCCACAATTTCTTTTAGAACAGAGTTTTAAAGGCAAGCTAATTACAGACCTATAGCCAATTAATAAATGAAGTCTTTTATAAAGAATATTGCAACAGATCTTGGCATTATTCATTTAACATTAAAACTATTTATTTTATACCTGTATTTAATTTTTTTTTATACAAAAAACCTTTATGAAATATGTAGGTTTCCAAATAGTTATTACAGTTTCTTAGAATTGAAATATGTATGCATAAAGAAAGCAATGGTTTAAACGCATGCAAACTTGAGAGTTGTTCTTACCTAGCAGACGGAGTGCAACAACCATGCCATGCCAACTCTAGTCAGTGGTTCGTGCGCTAACTCTGACCTTGGTTGTAGTGGCTGAGTGGGGGGGTCAGTGCCGAACCCAGCCACCGCTACCACCCAGTGTTTAGTACTGTACAATACTGGTGAACACACAGGCACGGGGCAACTACTGCGTGCGCGTGAGAAAAAACTACCACAACACTTACAAATAAGAATTCCATATAATCACAGTGGTACAAGCATGATTGTTTTGGTGGACCAAATTTACATACCACAGAGAGCCATTTTGTCTTGTCTACAAAAAGTAACAAAAAAATAATATGTTGTTAGACACACATCAAGCAAAACCTTATTCCACAATCATACAGCACGAAGGTAAACAATTAGTATGTGGGTATTATACATCAAGCAGTTAACCAAATTTTTGTTATACAAAAATAGAAAAAAAAAAAAAACTTTCCAGAAAGAAAAAAATTACACTACTACAAATACCTAGCACAGTAATAATGGAAAAAATTGTTTCAATCTTATAAACAACTAATAAAACTCATATAAATGAAAAAAAAAATAAAAATAACGCTACACAGAAATTAATGTTGCAGTTATGAAACCACCGCACACATTACAAAGTTTCAGAATGAATTACGTACATAGACTGGTAATAAAACATCTACAATTCGCCCAAACCAAATATGCTTATTGATGGGTAAAACAAACTGGTGGTGTGTAGCATTTAATAAATAGGCAAGAGAATTATGTTAACAGATCTGTGAATAAAATTTTTTTTATCAAAACCTTTTCCACTGCCGATCTGAAATCGAAGGACATGATTCGTGCCGGACTTGGCATCATTAAAAAATAATAATACATCAGTAGAGGAAAACTGTGTGACGAATAGTAATGAAACCAAAATAACACTACAATACACAGAAAAACACCAAACACTAAGGCAAAAACATGAACTGCAATAAAATTCTCCTAAATGACTATTTTGTACAACAAATGTAAAATTCAAATCATAAATATTTTGTTTAGGTTTTTATTTGGATTTATTAGAGCTTAAAGTAAAAGTCAATAAAATAATAATAATATGGAACAGCTAGGTAAATAAAAGCAGTCTATAATTGATATATACAGATGTGGCTAAATGCCTGCAGAGAAAAGTCATAAGAAAAATAAATGTGGAGGAAAACAGGGCTTTACGAATTTCATTTTTTTCCCTTCAAAATATAAAACTAGTGTAATAATCAGGTATCATTAATAAGTAAAATTAAAAACTATAAATGTCACTCAAAACAAATTAAAAAACTAACATTTTTTTTTATTCAGCTCCCAATATTTTTACGTTTTAGTAGTTCAAGTACTATGGTGTCATGTTATAATACATAAAATGTGTCATAAACCAAAATTAGTTATTTCGTTCTTTGGTACATTTATACTGGCGACATGTTCAAATCTAATGAAAAATTATTAACAATAACAAAAGATCGTTAGTACTTCAGAACTAATTCATAAATTAAAAAACCCATATAAATGACCTAACATATCAGGCAGCCAAGCTAGCTTGGTGTGGGATGAACCAAGCACATGAGATTTTCAAGAAAGTACTCTCACACAGAATGCAGTTGCAAAATAACTAAATGTTATACTCCAGCCCCTCGAAATACGTAACGCTGTTCAATTACAGCAGTTTTGAAGTAACGATGCTAATAAATTTTGGCACTACTTGAAGTAGTGCTGTTTTCTTTTGTGTAAATCTTTTTTCCCTGCACATGCAAAAGGCAACGGTACTTGTGTAGCATTAAATACACTGCAACAAATTTAATAATGTGAAGAATCAATACTTGCAAGTAGGGATGGGGCGACCGAATCCAATATCCGCCGAATCCGCAGAATCCTAGGGATTCGAAGGTTCGGCGGGTCTGATACAGGATTCGTCAAAGGATTCGGTTTTTACTATTTACGGGAAAAAAATACAGTAAAAATCGCTTACGAGGTCCCGCATGGTAGGTTTTTCCGTATAAAGCGTTTAAATCGCCCGAGGTCTCGTCATTTACGCCATTAAATGTGTGATATAATGCCCGTTAAAATTTTTTCTGAAACTTCTTGTCTCAAATAATAGGTTTGTTTGACTCAAGGTCTCTCGCGCTCCTCGGGAGTTGAAAGAGTTGGGAGCGAGTTGACCTGAGGGCAAAAAGAGTCGGTAACTTTTAATACACGAAGAAAACGCGATTTGTTGTAAAACAATGATGGCGGAAAATATAGCAGACATCGTGAGAAATTTGTTTGGAAATGGAAGATTCATCTAAAGATGAAGTAGCTATTGATTTACCATATATTGGACTACAAATTATGAGAGAGCTTGATAAAGGTAAAAAAAAAATATATAATTATTGCTTTTTGACTTTAAACCGCCTGTGGTATGCATAAGCTAACCTGTACTAGGAAACTATTGCAAATCTTTTGATTGTTAAATAAAGGACGCCGAATAAGTTATATTGTAATGTTTTTCCGCTTCAATGTCGTCATCAACGTCATCTATTAAAATATTACCGTCATCACCAAATGTAGCTTGATAACATATTGACTCCATCGTGAAAGTCGCGCCAAAACAACCAGCAGACGACTTGCCCTCGCAACTCTTCCTCGAGAGGAGCAGCATCGAGAGCATGACCTGAGTGACCTGAGAGCAACTTGCCCCCGCGAGTAGAACGACCATCCGCCATACTGCTTCCGAGAGTTGACAGGTCAAAAAGAGACCTCGAGTCAAACAAACCTTATGGCACACGTAAATATGAAGAAAAGACAAATGAACAACAACATACGAAGAAATATGGATGATGTACCATAACTACAGTACAAACCCAATAGTTATTTTAAGATAATTACCATAAAAAGAACTAAAGATTCTTTGTAGAATACCATAATTACTACAGAAGCATGATAGCTACCATATTTGCACTATAGTTACCGTAACAACTGAGATGTATATTTACCGTGATAGTAATATATTATTTATTTATGACATATTAAATTAAAGAACATTGTTAAAAAAAAAAAGGATGTTAAACTTTCATATGTAAGGTTGGCACATGTTACTAAGAAATAATGCGATCTGAAAGAATGCAGTACTACTACGAAAAGTGAAAATGGTACTTGTGGATTTTTAGGTTATGGCAGTCTCTTTCGTTTTTCAGTAATATCGGCCGAAAATTAACGAGCGTACTGTATCGGAAGTCGGCAGAAATGCCGATTCAACTAAATATTGGCAAAATCGGCTTCTTCAATACAGCTCTACATTTAATGACATGAGTAAACATATTTCAGACTTCAGGATATTGAAAAAGACTTTAATTTCCATGTAGGTTTATGTGTGTATGTTTTTTTTGCAAGTGTAAATTGAATGAAGTAAAATGTTTTTATTTTTATTACTTTCAATTGATTAAACTTTAATGACCAGTTACAGATATTTATGACACTAATTTTGAGGTTAAGCAATTTTACTAAAGCATTCCAGCCAAGCAGGTTGCCAGCGATAGACGCTTCTCTTCTGCTGGAAACACTATCTCATCTCCAATCGTAGAGCTAATTTAACTCCTGAACGTGCAGAACAAATTATTGTTCTGAATGATAGATTAAAGAATAGAATTTAATACTCTGTGACAATCTCTCTCAGAATTATTGTGCTAAAAAGTGGAAATGTTGAAACAATGTGAATGTACTTTTCAAACAACATGATTTTTGGTGCTAAGTTTGTTGAAGCTCAGTAAGGACTCCAGAAAAATTGACAAGGGTGAAATTTTTCCAAAGTTATGTTACATTTACACAAACATATACTTGGTTATGTTAGTTGGATGATATCAGTTACTAATGAACCAATAAAAACAGGTAAGATTCAATGAAAAAAAATGTTATTTTTTTTCTAGCAGTGCAAAATGTAAACACACTCTGTAAATAGTTACCCAAAATTAATAAGCCCACTTCATTTTAATACTTTATTCAAACATGATATTAAGTTTAAGATAAAAATAATTTCCCAAAAGTGTAACTGTACCACAAAAACTCGAGCTCGGCTCGAAGTAAAATTCTTAGGCTCGCAGACCTGTAGCTTATTTATAGAAAAAATCCTAACCGCTAATCTGTACTAAAACTGAAATTTCTTAAGAAAAAATTGTTGTCTTTATATACACTTATACCAGAAATGTACCAAACTACAAGTGAGAAAGTCAAGGGACTTTTAGTGCAAGCAGAATACATCTCACTTACATTAGATATGTGGACATCATCTATTAAAAGATTTGGGTTTGGGTTCGAGATTCGGCAATTCCAGTCGAGGATTCGAGTTAGGATTCGGATTCGAGGAAATCAGGATTCGCCCCATCCTTACTTGCAAGCTTTCCAAATGTAACATTTTTTTGTCAAATTTATTGCGCACTGAACTCTTGTCGTGCCTGATGATCAAATTCAGGTTAATGTAAGTAAATTGTGTTAGTAAAAAAGTACAAAGACTGATACAAGAGGTAGGTATATTTTAAACTTCTTAAGTGTTATTCTTTTGATTAACCTTTTGCTTTCATATCCATAATTTAATTCAGAAAAAAAGTAATATTTGGAATTAGAATTGGAATCGGATTTGAAGAAATGTGGAATCTACCTATCCATACAATAGCCAACATTCATAGACAAAAAAACTTGAAATCTTCCTCATGATTATTTTTGTAGACCTTAAGCCATGTCAGCATAATTTCAGACAGACACTGCTTTTATTTACTTAACCGTTAAGTTTTTTAAAAAATTTTTCTTGGATTCTTCAACTTGTAAAAAATGCATAGATATTCAATAAATTTTTGCAAGTTATTATATAAATTTTGTAATGAAAGCCGGAACTAAAGATTTATGGATTTTATATTGAAACAGATAAAATTAAGTAATTCAAGTGAGTTTTGTTGCATTCCAATATTATGTGGTGTATTGACTTCTGTTGAAGTGTTATTACTACGGTTTTTATTGCAATTCATTATATAATCTTGCCTGTACCGATGGCTCGAACTAGCTCAAATAATGAATTATGCCCAATTGCACTTCATTACAAGAAACAACACGCTCATCCTACCACCAACTGACAGTTCAATGTCCTTGAACTGAGTCGTGGTTTTGCGAAAACCATTTTACACACAGATTAAGATTATACTGACAGGCACAAATTAGGAAGGGACTTTGTGTCTGCGGGTGTAGACAATAAAACCCAACCCCAAATATTATGAAAATACTAGAAAGTTACATAATCAAGACTATACGACAGTTAACCACACAATTGTTGATATACTTATTTATTTTAAAGACTATACAATTGTATTATAATAAAAATTTCAAATTAAAAAGTCACCAATGGAACCTCTATTAGTCTCATATGGGAGGAGAAAAATAAAAACCTGGCTATGACACTGAAACTGAAGTGTAAAAATAATTGTAAAATAATGAGTGTAAAATAATAAAATTAGTTTTTGTAAAAAAATCTTATACAAACATTGTACAGCAGTACATACCATTGTCAATATCTACACAGAAGTTAAGAAAAAAAATACATAGCAAATTTTTAAAATAAGTTAGTTTGACATGAAATGAATTTTATGACAGAAAGTTCAAAAATTGAAGTTAGGTACATAATCTGAAAAGTAGTAGTATCATTATGTTAATGAAACATGCAACCAAAACCATTAGAAGTTAACAAACCAAGCACAATCTATTAGCACAAGTGAAGACCCAGATGACCACATACACAAAGCTATAAATTGCAGGATGCAAGACACCACTGCACAGACTACAGTCTAGTCCAGAAGTCTTGTGAGACAAGTTACTAGAAACAGCAGGCAGCGCATTGTGGGATTATCGGCACTGATTTATTTTTGGACTAAAATTAAATTCCGCAAATTAATTTTGACAGAGAATTCATAGCTAAACGTATTGTTCACTCCCATTAAATCTTTTCCACTGGGTTCCTCTAGAGATTCTCAGCGCTTGAAGTGAGAGTTTGCAAACCCTGCGTTGCGCAAGCAGATAAGACTCATTTTCTTTCCATCTCATTTAAACAACATTTAAACAAAGAAGCTATTAGTTTGCTTATAGCAATGAAAATGAGATTACAATAATGTTAATTTTTTTATCAAGGAAAACCATCAACTCCAATTTTTTTTTCCCTTCGAAAGTGGCCTTCTGATGCCATTGAATTTGCCAGTGCAATCCGAAATTTACAAGATAAGCAAGTCAAAGAAAACACCAGCCTAGTTCAATCTGTTCCTTTTGTTTACGAATACTTGTTTTTTTATAATTAGTTGATTCTGCAAAACTCGGGGTCAGTACACGTAGGGAGAACTCCACGCTCCACTGATGCATGTATGTTCTCGGCCCTTAATTTCCCTGTCACTCTGTTTCTCTCTCGCGCTCCTCACCCCAGCTCACATCTCGCACGACTTCTGGTCCGCATTTCACTGAGGGCTACACAGTCAATTACTGAATTACATTCTAATCGTGCTAGAGTTAATCACGTTTAAAGAAGCGCTTTGCGAAAGTTAACTAGTATGCAGTACACAATTAGTCCATCAAGGTTTTCCGAACAAAAAAAAACAGAATATTATGCAGTCCAATGCACTAACATCTCAAAAACAAATAAAAGGTCACTGTTACATAAGCATTCACCATGGAAAACAGCCATCTACTACACCATGCAATGTTACAAATCACAGTAATTTTTTTTTCCTCCCTACAATCTTAAATTTACTCATGTTACATTCTGTTCCAAACATGTTATGATATTTTCTGACCGTTTTGCAACAAAATTTGCTTATCTGTAACTGCACGAAGTTTTTAATAATGTGAGCAACAATGAACATTAAAACTGTTGACAAAAAAAAAGCGTGAAAGACCACCAAGCATGTTAGAAGCAAAAATTCAAAATTCAATAATCAGCTTCAACGATTAAACCACATATTAAATAGGTAAATTACTTTAATGGTACATAAAACTAAACAAAAAAACACAATAAAGAACTAAATACAATAAAGTCTACGAAATGTGCAGAGGGTAAACCGCCTGAGTGTGTGTGACGCGGTGTTTCCAGCGATCATGTTCGTGAGGAGTGATGTCAACAAGACAGAGGAGTTTTATACACATACTTGCTTTTAGGTTTGGTGTGTGATACATAATTACAGATAAGATTTTATGGTTTTACTTTTAGGCCAGTTATATTTTTAAAACTGGCAATTTCAGTGTTGTTTTTTTTTTATATTTAAGAAATTTGTATATTCATAATGATGGAATATCATTCAACCAAAAAATGAGTTAAATGGTCTAAAATACTTATTTCACAAAAAAAAAAAAAGTAATTTTAACTGCTAAATAATTCTCTTTTAAATTACAATAATTTTTAATGAGAATGTCTAACTAAATGGATCAATAAAAATAATCCTGCAAGTATTTGAACGTTAAAAAAAATGTAAAAATGTGTTATGTAATAACAGTTGCAAAATTTTAAGAAAGTAAATTTTTTCCGATTCTATTTAGTCCATACATTTTGGTACAGCTAATTAGGTTAATTACATTCATGGTATTTAATATTTTCAAAAATCATGTTTTTATGATTTGAGTTTAAGTTTTGATTAATAATGCGGATTAACTTCATGATTTAAGTAACATTTGGTGCTTTGTGATGTACTAAGTTGCTTTGTAAGTACATGCTACACACATTCACTACATAATAGATGAATAAATACAAAAATTTAGCATGGGAAAACAAACAAAAGGAAAATCTATGAAATCATTTGATTAAGAGATGAAATGTAGCCAAGCCTACGCACTCCAAATGTGCCCAATGCATTGGCAAGATATCGGAATGCACAGATTCCCACAGAATCAATCATTTATAAGATTTTGTATTTTTCTCATTTAGTCATATTCAAAATGTTTTATTTAATCGTCAAGACCAACAAGCTAACATGTTTATCTCGCAAACTATTACTCACCAACAGTACGATATACAATTTTTTTTAAAGGTGTGTAATCAATGAAAATTTACTGTGTGTAGAAATAACAATGTCAACAAAATCACAGAGAAAAAAATGTTAACTTTTCCTGACTTGTTTATTGTTTGGCTAACTACTGTGATTTGTGTGAACTGCATAATTTTATATATATACATATAGATTAGATTATACACTAGACTAGTCACGGAAGGGTTTATGCCCGCGTCAGACTGCTTCACCAATGTCTCATAGCTAAAACTACACAACTTTAGTAGTGCAACACTATAGGGGAATTCATGATTCAAAATAAAATTAGAGTTATGGTTACTGACCTCCCTTTGTATATATTACAATTACATGATATTTCACAAATTTGGATACCTTTATAAGTTGCCGCAACAAATCGAAATCCAAATTGAAATCGGAATATTAAGTCAAGTCCTGACCCGGCAGTTATAATTGGAATCAGCCCAGCAATGACCCGAAACGAGGTGGAGTGCCCGTGCATCCGACACTCTACTACTAGAAGCCTCCGCGTGACAGGTGACGACGGAGGGGTGGTCTCTCGCTGCTTACACCGAGGAGTGCGCTCCTACCCTAGGACGGGCGGGCAAGCAAGCAAGGAAGGTTAGCAACAGGCTTCGCAAGCCGATGATGCACTACGCTCATCAACACCAACAGTCAGAAAAATCATGGAACTTTGTCTGAAACAAGATCACGTCAGTTATAGTAGCGATTAAAACACACAAACACAAGAAAACAACTCGAGTATCAAAAGTCTCAAAAAGTACTCTGAAACAGTAAGAACAATGTTCTTGGTAGTAACAAATAAATCACGACTACTACTACTACTAACTAAAAACTACACAATTATTACGCTCGTATTATGGCACACGTCAGTATCGTTACACTAGGTAAATCGTAGATGATGTTAATTAATGTTAAATGAAGTTCTAAAAACCACAAAATAATGATGTTAGTAACGAGAAGGAAAACGAAAGTCACAAGTCGGGAGCGATGGAAGTCGAGGAGGAGAGGGACCACCAAGCACCATGCGAGGAGCGGGGGAGCTAGGCGACAGAGCCGACTACAACGTAGGACAGGGTCCAAGCGACCACGAGCAGCACCGCGAGGCAGGCCAGGGAGCGCCCGGCGGGGCCCGGGGTCGGGGTCCACGTCACGCCCCGCCACAGCCGCGGGCCGCACCTCTTACGGTCCTCCTCCAGCAGCAGGGTGAGCGAGTCCCGTCGCTCCACGATCTCCAGCATCTCCTTCAGGATCCGCCCCTCCTTCGCCACGTCCTCGCTCGTCTTGCTGCCGTCTGCGCACACACGCCACACACGCTGACGACGGACATCAGCCGCCCTGGCTTCATGCCAAGTCAACAGGCTTCATTCAGGGGCATGTCAATGGTTTTTCACGTGAATACGTCTTTAAAATTGCTTCCATAGTGGGAGGCAATTCAAAAAAATAATGACTACAAAATCAGGGGATACAGTTTGGTGTTGCAGCTACATATCTATCATCTCCATCCAAAATTTTATCACACCACTGGATAGCTGAAGAATCAAAGAATTCGTTACGCCAAGTGAGGACTGTGACGCATCGCGCACGGTGGAGGGGGGAAGCGCCGCCATTTTGAGGTCATTTTTCTGCGTTTCGAGATTTCCATTTAGTGTAACTTTTGACTCGGAGAAGCTACGACGTTCGTTTGGGTTTCAATCGTAAGCTCTCGTCAAAATCTATAGATTGCATATATAAAACATTAGTGTGAAATAGTTACAGTGAATATATATAATGTTAAAATAAAAAATATTGTATTTTATATTTTGTATAGAAAATATTACCTGTTACGTGCACGTATTCACATACAACACACGGCCGTGTCCATGACACAGCCACACCACATTTTTAAAAATAGACGTGGACAGTAATTTTCCTCTTGTTTTTGAAACTCATGTGTACAATATATTTCTTCTGATTTACCAAATTTCTGCTTCAAGGTTCGTCTTACATGTCATGTTGGTGAAAAAATCAAGAATTATTTACACTTTTAACTTAAGTCATTCACTATTTTTAGTTACTTACGATTGCAACCAGTAACAAGTCATTAAAAAAGAGATGATGGTAGGCTCCTTGGAAATGAACCTTACCAGTTAGCTAAATTAAATGAAATAGAAAGTTCAGAACACTTTCCTCCCACAAATGTGATCCAAAATTGATTCCCGGCAGTGTTGAACACAGTTTATAAGCTAGAAAGAAAAGGTTTTGGGCATTGCCTTAGGTCAGTGTTTTCCTTGTAGCACTCTCCATTCCCCAATAATGTTGCATTCTACTCACATTTCATCATCTTCTCAGTCTCTGGTTATCTCAATGTCAATAATACATTAAAACCACAACTGACTGCTGCTACGCTGAGCCTAAACCCCTTTCCCTTGCACATGGCTATGCCCATAAAGAGCACAGAGTCTCCATTCTATCGGTAAAATATTTTTATACAACTACTGAAATTTTATCATTTATAGCTAATGCCCGACATGCATTGCAATGCCTCAATTTTTTTTTGTAATTTTTCTAATTCTGTATCTTTATCTATATCTCTATATCTCTATATCTCTCTATATCTCTAGTAGTGCTGTGTCGGGTCTACTTTTTTCCAGGGTTCTCCGTTCAGTTACATTTCGTAAAAATCCGTTCTTGGTTTTCAGTTTTAGGTTAACCTCCACACAATTTCAAGTCATACCAAAGATACAGCCTGCCCTAATGAATGGTGTGTTTGTTCAACATGACTCATCAGCACCCCTCTTAACTATAATTAAACGACAAACAAGCTACCTAGCCCCAAGTAGCATAGTTGTATCTCGTGTCACTAGATGCAATTATATAAACCAAATTAACCCCACAAATACCCTACTTAAGAGAATATTTTTTTCAGTGAAGTTAATTTTAATACTTTTTTAATAAATATTTAATGAAAGCGAGTAAAAATTTTATGTCCATGAAATAATGAAAGGATCCCTTGTCTTGCGAAACCCAACCCCTCGAATAATGACATTATTTATTATTGTCTTTGGGTTGTTTGGCTTGAAAAACTGTGTCTGGGAAAAATCAGGTTGACTGGGGTGGAAGTGCTGAAGGCTGGAGAGATGTACATATTTGTCTGAGTTACAGGTTGGTAATGTTATCATCACAGTCTGTTCAGTCTGGTATGACTGTGGCCCGGCCCTTAGCGGGAAGGATGACAATGTCAGAATATGCTTTTAGTGTTTTGATGGCTTTAAGCTCGTCAGAGGTAAGATTTGGTTTAGGTGGCCTGGCTGTGTAATGGCAGTCCGAACTGTCGACAGAAACTCCTCCTGTTCGACTGCTGGCAGTTTGAATATGGCACTTTCTACAGAAGGAACTATGAAACAGGGATTCTGTGAGGAGCAATACTGAAATTGAGCCCTTTCTATAAAACAGATTTTTCACATTCTGAAAAAATTTCTTCTGATATTTATGACTGTATTTTTGAAAATTTGGTGTTGGATGTGCATTTCAGTATGTCGATCCTAACAACGTGGCAAGTTTTTTTTTGTTTTTGGTTGTCCTTGCATTTCAGTGATTTCTTCGTTAAAAGATTCAAGATAGATTGGTGAATATTATTGAAATATTTGGTGCTAAGAAGTCACTGGATTTCCAGTTGGAGTTCAGAAATTTAATTGGAAAGTTTTTTGCGACAATGGTGAAAAGCTATTCTTTCACACAAACAAAAGCACACACAATAATACACAAAATCAATCACACACCACATAATAAAACCACACACACAATATATCGCACAAAATCAATCACACACCACATAATAAAAACACACACACAATATATCACACAAAATCAATCACACACCACATAATAAAACCACACAAAATCAATCACACACCATATAATAAACCACAAACACAATATTATCAAACACAATCAATCACACACCACATAATAAAAACACACACACAATATATCACACAAAATCAATCACACACCACATAATAAAACCACACAAAATCAATCACACACCATATAATAAATCACAAACAGAATATTATCAAACAAAATCAATCACAACACCACATAATAAAACCACACACACAATATAATCACACAAAATCAATCACACACCATATAATAAACCACACACAGAACACTTATATTCTGGTCATTGTGTAAATGAGGACCAGGACGGTGCTCACCGTCTATGCTCATCCTGTCGCGCAGGTCCTGCTGCAGCCTGGCGTGCCGGTCCTCCAGCTGGATCTCCTCCGCCCGCACCGCCAGCTCCCGCTCGAAGCGACGCAGCTCACTGCGCTCCCGCATCAGGTCGAACCACTCCCTCAGCAGCTCGCCCTCCTCGCAGTCCCCCTCCGCGCCTGGCCGACACACGTCCGCACTCATCCACAGTCAACCACCGTCAACCACCGTCAACCACGTCACCTGCAGCCCGTCCGAGGGCCAGAGCTTCAACTATCAACTAAAATACATTTAACATTTTGAGACCTGCCCATACTCAAAGGCTAGGTCCCCAGCCAGGCGGGGCTGTTTAGTAAGTATTTTTGGATTCATGTATGAAAATTGAAAACATATCAAAACTATTTTTCTTGATAAATGCACAAATAATATGATGATTTTGTGGATAAATTGCTAACATTTTGAAGCTGCACATTTTTATGCACTTCAAGAGTGAAATGTGACGGAATGAAACAGGATTAAGTCCAATGCACATGTTGCAGTTAATCTCAAGCCTGTTCAAGCACAAGTTATACAATGTGGAACGTGGTTAGTTTCCATAAGAATGAAAATTAATTTTTGTAGCAAACGGTAGAAAAACGTGTGCTCATACATATTTTTTGTCATTGAACTAATTGCTACAACTAGTTGCACCTATTTTTTTTTTTAATACAGAAACTAGTTCCATATGGTTTTCTTCAGGGTTACATTATAATTTACTAACTGAGAAAATTATGTTAGAACAAACTTGGCTTCAATGATGTTTACCATAAAGGACACGTACAGAGCATCAGTTAGTGATGAGACATCACCGAACGCACAGCATGTCTAGTTGACGTGGGAACTGAAGTGTTAAAGTGGCACAAAGCTAGAAACAAGGGGTGCGTGAAGTGGCGAAGACCATCATGAAGGGTTGTGCAGGAATGTGCCAATTTTAACGTTGGAAAGTGATAAAACCTTTTCACAGATAATCTCCACATGATTTAAGTCGACAAGTCTCCAAACATGCGACTATTAAACTGAACCGAGGCTTTAAAAAACAAAATGCTAACAAACGGCTCCTGGAGATTAAAAGTTTCATGACTTCCAGCACACTTACTGTTTGTTTGGTCACTTTCATGACCAGTCCTTCAGCTTTTTACATTTCTGTGAATTTCGTTACATGTTGGACGAACTGTAAAAACGCCCACACCTTAAGCCAGGAGGCCTAGTGGAAGATTGCTTGCATACTACAAAAGGCTTTAATTCAGTACTTGCAGGACAATGGCCAAGCCGAATCACAGATTTTGTTAGATAATAGAACATCAGTATAAATTTATCGGGAGTACCAAATATGAAACGCAACCCATCGGAAACAGGAAATACTGCACCGACAGTAATGGTGAATTCCGCTGAACCCCACACCACCGGTGCTTATTATGACATAGCAGCATAACTAGACAGTACATTAGTAAACAAATTTTTTAATACACATAATCATATTCATTTTAACCGCCTTCTGTAAAATACAGTACGAACAACACCAAAGCATAATGATTCTATGGAAATTATGTTTACCAATTTCCACTGTCAGCTTTGTTTACATTTTGAAGAAGCTGTTCATTGAAAACTGTGAAACATGCACTACCAGAAACACAAGCTCAATTACTCAAGGTGTAAAAACGTCGCCTAGATCTCAAAAAGACCTGACATACCAGTAAAGACCTAATAATAATAATCCAAACTCACTAAATTACTGTAATCACTCGCGGCAGCGGGGGGCCGGGGGCTCACCTGTGCCTTCCCCCCGCAACGCCTTCTCCACCCGCACGCCCCTCTCCTCCAACTGCCGCTGCTTCACTTCGACCTCCTCCAACTGGCGTTGAATCTCCTGCGCCATTCGGAGCCTGCGGCACGCCACCAAGCAACACACGTTCACGCTCCGCACGTTCCAGAGGGCACACAGACCACTCATTCTTGGAAACAAAACAAGCTGGACCAAATTCGGTAGGTAGGCAAAGGTGAACAAGTAAGGTTTTGGCAACGAAACTTTTTTTTTGCCGAGGGGATTATAACTTTCGAGCGTTTTAAAAATTCTGATCCCTTGAAGGGAATAGTTAGGTACGTGGTGGGGGAACCGGCAGAGGAGGATAGTGCGAAAGCGGCGACGCCACTCCAACGCATGCACTAGTGATCAAATCAGAAGAAGGCTGTTTTTTTTTTGGGGGGGGTTGGGGGGGGGAGGAAGGTGGTACGTAGCGTAGCATGCTATATGCTAGTTGTAACGGCCGGAAGTGTTGTTAGCAGGGGAGAGGTAGAAACGCAGTAGTGATGCTACGGAATTCTCGTACAGCTGCTTGCGTTTGTCAGCTCTTTAGTTTTTTTTTTTTTTTGGATTGGAGATCATACACGCTTCCTTATTTTTCCCAATTATTATTTCTTGTTCATTACAAATACTAAAAATTACCTCTGTCTATACCTAATAAGCAAGAAGTTTCACATCTGTTGCATGTGGACTCTACGCACACACTTATTTACATCAGAATTTGCCAACTGTTTTCATCACTTTGTTTGGGAGGACTAAGTATAAATGAGCTGGGACCAAGATTACAACCACATGCTCTTAGTCAGGGACGACTACCTTCGTTATCAAAAATACATGCTCATTAGCATTAAACAAATTTATTTGCAACTAGTGCTAAGGGTTATAGTTAGCAACAAAAATTTAGTCAAGATTTTTAAAGGAATTTAATGTTTTGTCTGCTAAGGGATAAATTTTATTTGTGTTTGTGATGCAACTATATTTTGGAGATATAACTGCTATTTTCAAGCTTATCCATTTTTTGGTTTGAATTATTGAACTAGATATAAGTTTTTCGTTAGTATGTACAAAATATTGAAAAAAATGGACACATTAACAAATTAATAACTTAACAACCTTTACAAAACAAATAAGCTGACGGGTTGACGTACATGGTTTTAATGGTTTAATAATTGTTTTTAATCACAGTCAATTTTAGTTAGTTTTACCTTTTGTTGTTTACATTGATTTGCTTTCAATTTTTTAACTTGTTTTTTATATTATTTTATTGTGTTAAGTATTTAATTTCTTTTAAATGACTAAGTTAATAATTTTAGTCCTTGTTTGTTTTAGGGATGTCAGCTGAGTCGAGTGTTTATGTGACTGTCGGAATCGACACTGCGGCACCCAAGCGGCCTATCATGTCAGGAATACCAGTAATCGGTGCGGCGCTACATGGCATGGCGAGCGTTAACTATGGCCTCGGGACATACCATCTACTGCGGAGGATTCGTCAATTGGTTTTGTTTTTGTTACGCCTCTCCTTAGAGCGCTAATAATTTTATTAAGTAATTTCTTAGAGAAACTTCTAAGATACAAAAATTTGGAAACGTACTGGGAAGATAAACTTATAATAAAAATATATGTCAATAATACTTCCGAGGGGCACTAAGGAGGGTGAACAAGAATTTATTACCACCCCTGTGGGCTTACAGATGGCGGAGAGGATCGTAAGGCTTATAAATGAGAAGTCGAGGTTTGGTTGGCGAGCTATTCAATTTATTCTGATTAAAAATTGATTTTCTATTTTATGTTGACAGTGCTTTCATAATTTTTATATGGATTGCATGTTACAAATTTAAGACAACATTATTAAAAAAAAAAGGTGAAAAACAATTGACAATCAGCCCGGGTCTCAACAGGCTGAATAAAATGGCAGGCAGCAAAGAATTTAAGTAAAAAGAATTAAAAAAAAAAAAACTCAATTATTTTAAAATTAAAAAAAAAAAAGTGCCTATAATGCACATGATTGGCACACTTTCATTATACGTGACCTAAATTCCTTAGGCTGCATTCCACATCGGCAACGTTTTTGCCAGTAAGTTACCGCAAGCAAAAACTTTTAAGATCAAGTAGGCCCTACGGGCAAAGATTTCGGACAAATTTTTTTGGGGTAATTGAAACGGTTCCCATACTTTTTTGCATACCATAAGAGCTATATGTTTGTTCAGGTATAAGGTAGCCAATTTTTAAAATGTGTCATAAGGAGTGAAACATCCTCAACGTAACATTTTTCTTGCAAGTTACATAAAACGGTAATAAAATTTATCATCTAAAATACTTTAGGTTGCCACTGGAATATAAAGGAAACTTAGTAGTGCATGGATTTTTAGTGCTGTAGAACATTCAAGAAAATGGCCCCAAGTTATTTAGTAAATACTCAAATACTCGGCTTTGTGATTTAGTAATTTGATATGAGCTCATACAAACTTTTTGACTTAAAGAATTTTTTAACAGAGCTACTACGAAGCTTGTTTAGACTACACTTTTTTTTACGCTTGTTTTATGGAACTGGAAGTCATGTAAAGTAATGAAAAAAAAAGTTTTCATCTTATATTATACGCAATATTTTAGATATATTTAGTATTAAGTTTTTAGCAGCAATTCCGCAATTCTATTGGGAAAGTATCGGCTCCCTGGATGCATTTGGTTGAGTAAAAGGTTGTTTTGATATCTTATCAAAAATATATCTTGATAATGTTTAACTTTTCACTTTAAGTTGAATTTCTTGAGATCAGGTATTGGAGATTTTGTGATTTAAATATTTAGAGCTAATTTTAATATTATAAAAAAATATTTTGGTTTAAATATTGTGAAACTTCCAGCCAGATGTTAAGCTTGTGTTCTCTCGCCCGCGAGTCGGGGAAAGCTTACACATCCACACGTGTTTTCATTGAATAAGAAACCTGATTTATAAGTGCTTCCTGAGTAAATGTGTTGTGTTGGATGCGAAAGCTCACCTCTCATTAGTGCATTACGGGCAAAAAAAGAAGGTACTGTAACATCTTTATTTTTATCATACGCTCACTTGTTCAGCTACGTCAAACATCCCTACTTCACTGCTACGGTCATGAAAATTGGAAACATGGAATCATACATTAGTAGTGATCGTCCATTAATCATGTGCGGCTCGAAAGGGGGGGGGGGGGAGGGGGAGGTTGTCGAGAAAAATCACGAAATATCACAAAAAAGGGGGGGGGGGGGGGTGTGTGTGTGTGTGTAGAGAGATATCACGTGTATTTATTTTTTCGCGCGATTTCTACTAAACCGAAAAGCGACGCATGACCTTGACTCGCCGTAGCCGGGCAACAATATCCCCGCCCGCAGCAACATGAACCACCCGGCTCGGCTTGCCAGTCGCCAGTAAGACTGTGATTTTGGCGCCGAATACAGGCTGTGCTTAATTTTCCAGAATAAAAATAGATTATACCTATATTTAAAGATAATATTTTGAAATTTTTAAAAATATTTTGTACCAAAAAAATACACGTGTGATTTATTGGGGTGGGGGGGAGGGGAGGGGAGGGCGGGGGGTTAGTCTAAAACCTCACCACAAATCACTAGGAGGGAGGGGGGATTAAAAATTTTCTAAAAAAACATCACGTGAGATTAATGGACAACCCTGTAGGGACAAGATTATATGGTGAATTGCGATGAAACTGAATTTACACCGAAAAACACAACAGCACACCATGTAACACTGAAATGTAAGTTAATACTTAAATCAGCATTTTTAATCAAAACTTAACTCAAATCACAAGAACTTATATTTAATATATTATACTCAATGAATGTAATGTATTCAACTTGAAGTTTTTTACTTTGTATGTACTTTGTAGATTGGAACAATTTATTTTAGTCATTTTTGATCTTGCAACTGTTATTAGCAACTCATTTTTACACCATAACATTGGTAAATTTTTCAAAAAAGTACTAGCCACTGTTTTTATGAAATAAGTATCATAAAACATTTATGTGTCATATGTGTTCAATAGTATGCTATCTTTATGAATTAACAGAATTCATAAAAATAAAAACAAAAAACACTGAAATCACCTGTGTTAAAAACAAAATTGGCCCAAAAATAAAACCATATGATCTTGTCTCTATACTTTATAAATTGAAACAACAATAATCTGGCATGGAAGAATTCAACCAAAATCAGGATACAAATGGCCCATTACCACAAAAAAAAATACAAACTAGTATTAGAAGCAAATGGCTATAGCAACATAGAGCAAACACTACTTTATGAGTTAGTTCAAAGCTAGCACAAGCACTTCTGAGGAGAATTCTAGACAAAAATTTGACCTACTAATTATTAACACCATTTGACACACACCTAGCCTGTTTGGAGCAAACTTATACAAGTAGTTTATTATTTTTTAATTCATTATAAGATATGTAACTAAACTGATGTTCCATTATATCAGTATGGGTTTTCTGCACAATGAAGAGTAATAATACAGAAATAAAACATCTTAAAGCTTCTTCTGATTCCAGTTTCATGTGATCACTTTACCAACACTTACAAGTACAAAAAAGAGAAAAACGTGCAGAAAACAAGAAACGAAGATATTTTGTAGTGTTTGAAGCTGACACAACAGATTAGAAAAATGTTTCGTAATCTTGAAGCATCAAAAATTTTAAATTTAATATATAATTGTTATTTCAGTAATAAAATTTTTATTTCCATCAATAAAAAAATAGCAAAACTGTTTCATTATAAATTTTTGATCCCAACATGTAAAAATTGTTTGATATCACTTTTTTTTTATATACATAGTTGGAGGTTATTGGAACTAGTAATTTGAGGACCACAGTTAATAATTGGTTTAGCTATACCTGGCAGTTCTAATGAACACACATTGGAATTGCTTCACCCTTCCTACAACCGGCCCGCCACGAGAAACAAGCAGATACAGCCGAGCCGGGCGCCACGGCCGTAGCCAGGATTTTGTGAAGGAGGGGTTCCAGCACATATAAAATAATTTTAATAGTAAAATTTACTGTCACACGTAGATACAATCTCATGGAACAGCAAACATTTACAACTCCAACCTTTTAAAGTAGAAATTTAAGTAAATGATTTTGCTTGGAGAAACTGAACATTTCATATTTTGGTTTTTATTTTAATTTTTTTTTAACACTTTGCTCTTAAGTCAATTATTTGATGATTTCTTTCAAAAGACATAAATACACATATACTTACGTTATTAAATATGTACATGAAACATGCATGTCAAGATTGTAAGAAAGACTTGCATACAGTTACAGCTTCTAAGGCATGAGACATGTCGGGCTATAATGGGGAGGAAATACATTATTGTAGCCCACTAAGTACTACAATAGTCCTTATAACAATCTATGAGTAGCTAATTTGCTTTACTTGTATGAAAGGGAGGGTCCGGCGCTAGCCGCGAGCCTGCAGGCGCAGGTCGGAGAGAGATATTTCCAAGAAATACTACCTACTGTAGCCGTTACCATGGTGCGACTTCCAAGAATTTTTTATATAGATTTTCATTTCATGGTCTATAGACCCAAAAACCATGGTCAACTCTGAAGTTTATAAAATTTTGTGGACATGACAACTGTCACCACTTTTCTCAAATAACTTCCAGCCTGCTACATAAAATCTCATAGTGGAAAATCTCGGTCCAGTTCGTTAATGGGCAATATCCGACCAAAGAGGTATAAATGGTGAAGGTTTAAAAAAAAAAAAAAAAACACCTCTTTCTAACTCCCGTAATATGGAAAATATCACATCCGTTTGAACGTTTGATAACTCGTAGGTATAGACATGCATAATTCGCGGATTCATTTCGCGATAGGCTAGCATCAAAACAACTATACCTTCGTACCGCTTCTGCGATTGGCCCACATTTTATCCGGGGAACTGTGAGCCAATGGGAAACACTAAACCAAATAAAGTGCCGAATTACGGACAGCCTAGTTAAGACGTCTCACGCGTCAGTAGCCAATGAACAGGTGTCATTTCCGTGATTATTTAAAGGACTGTGGAGTCTATCCTAGAGGTCAATGAATCCACGAATTTTGCAGGTGTATACTCATAGGAGAGTAATGGCGAAATCTTTTGACTGAATAATTCAGTGCATCTCCTAGCTCCATGACCGTCGCTTGTCGCGCTGCAGAGGGAGACGGGAGACGGACGGGCACTCACCTCTTGAGGTGGGCTTGCCTGGCCGCTCGGCGGTTCAGCCGTGACTGCCTCCTGCCGGCCGTGCCCGTCCCGCCGTCGTGCGCCGAGGCAGACAGCGTCGTCCCCCGAGAGTCCTCCTCGCCCTCCGACAAGCTGTCCTCTACAGGGACACAGACACAGCACTCCGCCCCGTCATCAGGAGGCCAATACGGCGGTCCCCGCGCGCTCGCACGCACACAAACACTGACACACAAGCGTGCAGACAAGTCACAGGCCACACCTACAACTGTTCACTCCAGCTGCGTCTACCACAGCGGAACACCGATCGTTCGGCACGTCATCGAACACGCAGACCGTATTTTTTGCACGCCGAAAACGAAACAAAACCATCTCGCTGCGTGTTCGCAGGCTTTTCACGGCCATTGTCTGAAGGTAGTTTGGCTTCTGGGTCGTAGCAGCGTCCTCGGCGAATAATTCACCGACGTCTCGGTCGACATTGCAGTCGCCATCATCAGTGGAGCAGTTACCTGCCGAGGACACGGCTACAACCCAGAAGCCAAGATACTTCATCTCACTGCACTTTTACAGTATCTACAAACTTCAGTTGCAGTAATCATAATAATAATAACCAATCAGTTAAAAACCAAAACTAAATTTTTTAAAGAATTATGTCCAGTAAACTTTTGTATTCCAAAAACTAATTTAAAAAAAACTTTCAATTAGATGTTTTAACAACATTAAAACTAGAAAACGCAGACAAGGGCAGAGCAGCGAGGGCCGTGCCAGAATGTGGGCGGAGCGTCAGTGTTCCGTGCACTGTGCCACTAACACGACAATCCCGGCGGAGAAGCAGGACAGGTGCGCACACAGGAAGCCCGGGAGCGTACCTGACACGCGGAGCGGCGTCGCGGCGCTGCCCTCGTAGTTGGCCGGGGGAGGGGGGACGGGCGGGGGGGGCCCCGGGTCTGCCGCCCGCCGGGGGCTCCGCCGCGCTCCCGGGCGAGGACTTGTCGCTCTGCCAGGCACACGGTCCACAAGCACTCAGGCGACGGCCACAACTCCACTGCTGGGGGATTACGAGCACAGCACCATCACACCAACACCAATCATTACATCCAAATTGCTACCGCAATGGGGGTTGAAGTGTTCGTCGAATCCTAGGGCGCCACCACATGTATAACGGGCATGTGGACCCCGACTGCTCTGTTCTCAGGGCCGTGACGTAGCCCGTGTGTGGCGAGGCCCATTTCCCCTGTAGCACTGAAAACCTCAGAGAACGTGAGTGAAGCTCCTTCCTCTCGCAGCGCTCGCGACTCACTGCCTGTTTGTCCTCCCTCGGCAACTCTCGGGAGCGGAGCAACGACGTCTCACCGGTGTGTGCGGGACGACACATGCACGCTTCGGCGGGGGGTTAAACGCTGGGGTCATAGAGGGTGGTGGTGGAAGGAGAGGGGGCTCGCAGCGTGTAAGGGGGGAGGTGGTGGCACATCGGGCTCAGAAGGGCGCAGCCCGGGACCATGTCAAATTCAAAATATACTTTTATAAGAAGACATGAAACTTCAAAGTAATACATTCAATGAACGTAAAAAATTAACCACGGTTGAAGGTCATTCGAGATGCATGGGGTGTGTAACTGAAATAGATCGGCAACAGAATTAGTTGAAAGGGACAATCGGAAGCACCCAGAGAAAACAAACACAGCCATGTCTACTGCGTTTCACACTTGCAGGAACCCAAGTTAAATTAACTCTTGAAGTTACTCTAGCATGTACAAAATTTTTATCTTAAAACTATATTAAAAATATTTTGTTAAAAGGATTACAATAGTTCACATAACGTACTAAGTGGTAAAATGCAAACTGAAAAATTACTAAACAAAAAGTAACAGTATATAATTACAAAAAGAAAATAATAATCATGGAATAAACACCACTACAACACAAATTTTTTTTTTTGATGCAGTGCATTAAAACAGAATACCAATCTGAGGGGTTTAAGTGCATGACAAATTACAATAAGTGGATTTTCAGCATAAATAATATCAACCTAGTTTAATAACAGTAATAACTAGACTGTTCTACAATGACACGGAAACGAAAAAACGTAAACGGATCCGAACCCGCAAGATATTTAGGTTTCACTATCCATCTGTCGCTTCTACAATGTATGGAATCGTAACATACTGCAACCAATGAGATTGAACTTCACGGTTACGAAAAGTATAATTAAGTTTTAAAAAATTTGAAATCCGAGAACATAGTGCAGTCAGTATTTACATATTTAATAAAAATAAAACCACAAATTAATGAAAGAACATTTTTATATTCTTGTACTTTAAACAATAATTCACATATTTAAATAGTAAATAATCATGGCTAGCATTTCCCCAAGATACTTGGCTTCTATTAGTCACATGAAGTAACGTAAACTGAGCAAAGCTGGGCTAATCCGTACGAGTCTGGGTATATACTTTGTTCCACGATCCATCTCCATTTCTTTATCATTGTAGTACTGGCCTTAAAACAATAACGAAGCAGTCCCAATGCAAAAGGTTAAGAACAGAAAAACAAAAAATAAAAAAAAGATATAGAAAGTGTATTAATATAAATATTTTCCATTTTTCCACCACTTCACCTATGATAATGAAATGAGCAAAACATTTCAACATAGCAAAACAATGGTATCAATAATTTTTACACCTCTGCAAACGACATTGTTTGTAGAAGTCCATCAAAGATTCCTAATCCAGGTAAAACACTGCTTGGGAAAGATAAAAAAAAAACTATAATGTCCTTCTTGTGGGAATGGCATAAAAAATTATATTAAATGCAAAAAAAAAATCCTAATTTATTTACCAGATTGAACTTTCCTAAATGAATAAGAACTTTTAAACTTTGGAGCAGTTATGTTGAGTCAAGTTCCTCATTTTAGGTAGATTTCAAAGAAATACTACCTACTGTAGCCGTTACTATTATGTGACTTCCAAAAATTTTTATATAGTTTTTCATTTCATGGTCCATAGAGCCCAAAACCATCGTCAACTCAAAGGTTTATATAATTTTGTGGACATGATAACAGTCACAATTTTTCTCAAACAACTTCCAGCCTGCTACATAAAATCTCGTAGTGGAAAATCTCGGTCGAGTTTGTTAATTGGCAATATCCGACCAAAGAGGTAGAAATGGGGAAGGTTTATAACAAAACCTCGTTCTAACTCCAGTAATATGGAAAATATCACATCCGTTTGAACGTTTGATAACTCATAGGAGAGTAATGCCCAAATCTTTTGTCTGAATAATTCAAAGCATCTCCTAACTCCATTTTTGTTCTTGTCATGACCATCACCACTCTGTTTAGTGCTGAATCTCATACCACATTTCCTCACTTCCTCACCCCATGCTGTTAGCTGTTCTTGTGCCTTGCTTTACTTTTATGCCCAATCCATCAATTCATCAGCAAATAGCATTTCCTTCTTCCGATCTTTTCTCCCAATCTCTTCATAATTCTCTCAAATACTTTAATAGTCGTGGGAACCCTGCCCTACCCTGCTTCACATTGGCTTGTTTAAACTACTTTGTCTTCCATCTACCAGTTCTCACACTACTTCTGTTTCTCTTATACATACTCCTCACTCTACTTATCACCTCTTCTTTAGTCCCACCTTCTTCCATGGCTTGTCAAATTACTGTCAAGTATAGGTCTCCAATCCTTGGAATTAACGTTGCAGAGAATATCATCACATGATTCAAATCATT